>NW_022436992.1:9261250-9320920 GCF_009761245.1 Sapajus apella | reverse complement strand
CTTCCTTCCTTCCTTCCTTCCTTCCTTCCTTCCTTCCTTCCTTCTTTTTCTTTCTTTCTTTTTCTTTCTTTCTTGTTTCTTTCTTTTCTCTCTTCCTTTCTTCCTTTCTCTCTTTCTCTTTTCTTTCTTTCTTGACAGTCTTGCTCTGTCATCAGGCTGGAGTGCAGCAGTACAATCTCTGCTTGCTGCAACCTCGGCCTCCCAGGTTCAAGCAATTCTCCTGCCTCAGCTTCCTGGGCATCTGGGACTACAGGCACACACCACCATGCTCAGCTAATTTTTGTATTTTGAGTAGAGACATGTTGGCCAAGACAATCTCCATCACTTGACCTTGTGATCCACCCACCTCAGCTTCCCAAAGGGCTGGGATTAGAGGCGTGAGACACCACACCTGACCTCCGTTCTTCCTTTCTGGCTTCCTCTTTCATACATGCTACACAGTCTAAACCATTTGTCATTTAGGGGATATCTCAAAGTCTTAAAAATAGTGTATTAAAAGTGATTGAATAAAAGGAAAAAAAATCCTCCAAAATTTACTTTTTGCTAGTCTCAGATCTTTGTATATTGATTAGGTTCAGTTTTAAAACCAGGTTCACCATGCTGTGAGCCCCTTGAGGTTAAAAGTTATGTTGTATCTCATTCACTGCTGTGTTCCCAGGGTCAAACATATTTTTAAAGGAAAGATGGTGGGAGAAAGAGAGAGAGAGAAAGGGGCTTGATTAGGATAAACCTACCTTAGTAATGTTTCCAGAACAATTGGAGTCCAATAAGTTGCATGTTTAGTTAAATAAAAATTAAAGAAAACACAACTTGTTCCAATGCCTACTATATAAAAAAAATTCTCAAGCACTTTATGCCATATTTCTTCTAGTATGACCTGTTGGTCATAGTTGAATTTCTCTTAGCTGAAAATATTTGGTTCCTATTCTATGTACTCATTTCTCATGGCCAGGACTAGTGGAATATGTATTATAGTTGCATTTAATGTGAATTGTGCTCAAAACATCACAAATAAGGCGTGAATTTTTTTAAAAGTAAATATATGTAGTTATTTTAGCTTCCTAAGATTTGCTTTTACCTAGTGAAATCTAAGTTCTGGTGAAAAAATGTTTACTAAAAACAATTTAGATTTATTTGCTTACTGTAGTTTTAGACAGGAAGATTTAAGAAAGCGGAGGTCCAGCTGTGAACTTTGGTGCTGCTGCTAATTTGTTTATGTAATGGTTGAAAAGTAAAAAAGATAGTGAGGATTTAGGATGAATATGTATATAATAATAAAGATCAATTAAATTAAACTAAGAGTCCTTTGCACCTAAAATAATAAACAGAACAAACAGAAGAACTTTTAGTTCTTGATTTCTTAATACAGGCATACCTCAGAGATATTTTGAGTTCAGTTCCAGACCATCACAATAAAGTGAATATTGAAATAAAATGAATGAGTTACATGAATTTTTTGGTTTCGTGGTACACATAAAAGTTATGTTTACACTATACTTCAGGCTATTAAGTGTATAATAGCATTATGTATACAAAGAATATATATGTATCTTAATTTAAAATACTTTATTGTTAGTGATCATCTGAGCCTTCAACTAGTCCGACTCTTTGTGCAGTGGAGGGTTTTGCCTCTATATTGATGACTGCTGACTGATCACAGTGGTGGCTGCTGATCAGGGTAAGGGTGGCTGTGGAAATGTATTAAAATGAGAGAGCAACGAAGTTTTCTGCATTGGTTGGTACTTCTTTTCACAAAAGATTTTTCTGTAAAATGTGGTGCTGTTTGATAGCATTTTACTCACAGTAGAACTTCTTTCAAATGTGGAGGGACTCTTCTCAAACCCTGCCACACTTTATCAACTAAGTTTAAGTAATACTCTAAATCTTTTGATGTTATTTCCATAATGTTCACAGAATTTTTACCAGGAGTAGAATCCATCTCAAGAAACCACTTTTGGCTGGGCATGGTGGCTCACACCTGTAATCCCAGCACTTTGGGAGGCCAAGGTGGGTGGATCACCAAGTCAGGAGTTCGAGACCAGCCTGACCAACATGGTGAAGCCCTGTCTCTACTAAAAATACAAAAAGTAGCCAGGTATGGTGGTGTGGGCCTATAATCCCAGCTATTCAGAAGGCTGAGGCAGGAGACTCACTTGAACCCAAGAGGCGGAGGTTGCAGTGAGCCAAGATCACGCCACTGCACTCCAGCCTGGACAACAGAGTGAGACTCTGTCTCAAAAAGAAAAAAAAAGGAAACCACTTTCATTTGTTGTCCATCAGAAGCCAACTGTTATTTATGTAAGTTTGATCATAAGGTAGCAATAATATAATTACATCTTCAGGCTCCACTTCTAATTCTCTTGGTATTTCTTTCACATCTGCTGTTATTTCCTCCACAGAAGTCTTAAATCCTTTAAAGTCATCCATGAACGTTGGAATCAACTTTTTCCAAATTTCTGTGAATATTGATATTTTGACATCCTATAGTAAATCACAAATGTCCGTAATGAAGTCTAGAATGGTGAATCATTTCCACAAAGTTTTCAATTTACTTTGCCCAGGCCCATTAGAGGAATGACTATGGCAGCATTAGCCTTATAAAATGTATTTCTTAAATAGTAGGACTTGAAAGTCAAAATTCCTTCTCAATCCATGGGCTGCAGAATGGATGTTATATTAACAGGCATCAACATACAGACACATAACCATTAATCTCCTTATACATCTCTATCAGCACTTTTGGGTGACAAGGTGCATTGTCAATATTTTCAAAGGAATTTTTTTCTGAAGAATAGATTTCAACAGTAGGCTTAAAATGTTCAGTAAACCGTGCAGTAAATACATGTGTTGTCAACTAGCCTTTTTTTTTTCAATTATAGAACACAGGCAGAGTAGTTTTAGCATAATTGCTAAGGGCCCTCGGATTTTCTGAATGGTAAATAAGCATTGGCTTCAACTTAAGGTCACCAGCTGCGGTAGCCCCTAACAAGAAAGCAACCTGTTTTTTGAAGACAGTCATTGACTTCTCTTTAGCTGGAAAAATGCTAGATAGCACCTTCTTCTAATATAAGAGTGTTTCATTTACACTGAAATATGCTGCTCAGTAAAGTTACCTTCATCAGTGATCTTAGCTAGATCTTCTGGATAATTTCCTGTAGCTTCTGCATCAGCTCTTTCTGCTTCATCTTTTGTACCCACAACTTGGCTAGTTATTTGGTACAAGAAGTCTAGCTTTCAGTCTATCAAAACTGGAGACATGCCTTCTTAAAAAAATGATTAAACACATATAGATTTCTATCAAAAGTGACAGAGAAGCAGAGAAGTATAGGAACATCCAATTGGTGGAGCAGTCAAAACACACACAATATTTATCAATTAAGTTTGCTGTCTTATTTAGGCATAATTCATGGTACCCCTAAACAATCATAATATAACATCAAAGATCTTATATTACCACAGATCACCATAACAGATACAATACAAATGAAAAGTTTGAAATAATCCAAGAATTGTAAAGACGTGACACAAAGACAGGAAGTGAACACATACCGTTAATATATAGGTACTGATATACTAGCTCAACCCAGGGTTGCCACAAACAAACTTTCAATTTGTGAAATATGCAATATCTGCCAAAAGCAATAATGTGAAACACAATAAAAGAAGGTATGCTTGCATATTTCAGGCATTGTAGAAAAGTTTCTTGATTTAAGCCCCAAGATAATTTTAAAAGTTGGCACTGCTTCCTCTTGGAGATGAAGAAATAAGTTAGAAGTCATTGATTTTTAAATGTTCTTATCACAGTATTCTTAGTGATTCATTAACATTTTCATGGCTGTGTGGTCAAACTACATGCCTAATAGTTTGATATGTTAAGTAGTTAATAGGTCTAAACAATTTAAGTGTTTATGTTTTAAAAAGCTAGTAGCTGATTAAAAAAATCCATATAAATTCAAAGGAAAATAATTTCAGTTTCTTAGATAACAACAGCTAGGTACTAATGGGATGTGTGTGCCTATTGGTTACTCCCCAACTTCCCAAATCTCAGAATCACATTGGATTCATTAATCTCATTTTCTATTCTTTATTAGTCTTCATGCATTACATAGGTTTTGTGTTTGCTTTTGCTTTTAAATTATATCATACACAGATGCAGAAAAGACACACCATGGAAAAGAAAAAGTGTGATCTAATGTTGAAACTGTCAAATAAGTTAGTAACTTCCCTGATTCTGACAGATGTTGAGTATCCCGGTGCTTTTCTTGGAAAATAAAAATATCCTGCAGTATTCTTCTGAGTTTGCTGAGGAGTCCCAACGCAGTTTCAACTGTGGAGTTAAGTAACTTACTCAAAATCACGTGGTCAGAGAAGGAGTAAAGCCGCAATCTGAACCTAACTTTGTATGAACCAAAACCAGAATTTTGGGCTACTGTAATTTCCTAGGATCACACAGGGCTATCAAAAGGTGTCAGGGTCAGTGAATAAATGTAAATAAACATGTCAGGAAATACTTCACAGATAGTGTTTCTCATAAGAAACAACATTAAACTGTGCCTAGTTAGTCCTCTGGTCATTCAAGTCTTTATTAGGTACTGTGGACTCTATGAGAAAGTACTTTCAAAGGCTTCTGTTTTTCTAGGAGTTTATAGTCTCTTGCTCAAAAACAGAAAATGAATTTTCAAAATTTAACTGAAGCAAACTCAGGCCATATCCACAAGCTAACAGTCTTTGTGTTCCTCTGATGGAAGCATTTTTTTTCGATTGTAATTTTGCTTGCAGGAAAGTAATGTTTATGCCTACAATAAAATGTGTTGGTCTAATTAAAAACACTGGACTTTAAGCAAGCAACTATTTGATTTCTCTAGTTGCTTACTTGTGTTTTCGTGGTTGTTAAAAATTTTCCATGCTGCTATTTTTATAAATATTACATAATTTTGACTGTCTCATTTATCTCATTCATTTAATGTTACTAGTTTTTTAAAAAACAAACAAACAAGCAAAACAATGAAAAAAATGTTTGTATTTCATAATATAATTGCTTTAGTTCAGCTGAGGCAAAAGTGGCCAGGATAATGAGAAGCCCTATAAGGTCCAGAAAGGTCCACTGCCAGTCTGCTGTATAATTTGATTATAGTCAAACTATTTTTCAAATAGTATTATTCTTAAAATATGTTCATGAATTCAGCAGATTTTTGTTTTCCTGTATTACCAAATGGAAAGATTTAATATATTCTCTTTTATAATGTAATATATATCAGTACTTTCCAAGCAAATTTTCTAATACATTCATTTAAAACAAAATTAGTTCATCCAAGTAAAATAAAGACTACTCCCTTACAAATTGATTCTCTATAATATTTAAGAGAATTTCCAGCACAGTGCACACAGATTTGAGAGGGAGGAGCTCAAACAGCCATTATAGAACCTTTAGGATCATTTTTATTTCAAATGCTAAGAATTGCAATTTCAATATTTATCAATACAGAAAGCAAATCTAAGTATAGTACCAAGTTCTACAGCTGACTTTTAGGAATTAATACTGCATAAATTACATAGATTATGCAAAAGTTCAAACTGTCTTGTAACTATGTCAATGTATTTAAATAAAGCCATTTATTTATGTCATTTATATGCTGTTTATTTTAAGGTCTAGAATAATGATATATATTTTTTGTATCCCAGAAAATGTGTTTTTTAGTAGGCATTAGTCAGCTGCAGTTTTTATACATATTAAAATATCAAAATAAATTATTTTTATAAGAACAGAATGCCACTGAATTAGTGAGTGAATTGATAAGTGACTGCAGCAGCTTCTGAGATGAAATCCATTATTTTTAAATGTTTGACTTTATTTAAGCTGAATGGCACTTTAAGCAAGAAAAATGCTATAAAAAGACTTAATTTCAAAATTAAAGGTCATGGAAGGCATGTGAATGAGAGGTTTTTTTGCAGAAATGCATTTAGAGAGTAGAACTCTGCTTGTAGCTTTGTGCAGAAGCACACATTGGCTTCAGTTTTATCGTTTCAATTTTATCAGAATCCCACTGAACATTAACCTCATGATTCTGATTTGACTATTTAGGATTAGCTGTCCCACAGGAGTCATGATTGGTTCTCTAATAACTTCATGGTTTCGCTTTCTTTCACACTTCTGTCCCTATTGACAGCATACAATTTTTCTTTCCTTTTTTTTTTGGTGGTGGTAGAGGGGTAGGCTCTGATGGTGGTACCCTTCATCAGCTTAATTATAGATGAAAACTAATGGTATTTTCTTACCCATTTGTTCTCTGATGAATCCATTGAAAAAGTGTTTATTCAGCATCTGTTTTCTGTGGTTCAAGATGGCCAGTATGACACAGAACAGCTTAAGGCACAAGTTGCTGTAGCACACAGGAACAGGAAAGTATTGCAGGAGATTAAGCAAGGAGAGTCTATAATGTGATCTATGAAGGCCATCTCTGGGCTAGGGGCTTCACCACTACCCCTGATAACTAATGTAAGGCTCATACTTTTACTGTTGTTCTTAAATGATTTATAAATTTCTTTCTATTATTTCTGATAATGATTTTTTATTATATAACTCTAGAAGATTTATTCCATGTGCCATGTAGTTCTACTCAGACAGTCTAGAATTCAAATAATATTTTGTTTTTGCTAGGCAAGTTTCATGACCTGAGTCAACTATGAACATTTAGTTATTAGTCAATGTCTACATTAGCTAAACTGTATCATCTGACTTGATGTCATTCTAAAATATTTCCTTCAGGGTATTTTCTTCACTCTGTAATTGTTAACTATTTTCCTATTTGTTTTGTCACTTAAGTTATTATCTCCTTAATTAGAGAATATATTTAAAACAAAATTTGGGAACATTATAATATGGTAAAAATAATATTTGAGCAAGGATTGGAGATACCTGAGATTTAGTTTGCATCTGCTTTAAATTAATGTACCAGTTTGCTAAGTTTGCCATAATGAAGTACCACAGAGAATGAGTAGTTTAAACAGCAGAAATGCCTCTTGCAATTCTAGAGCCTAGCTGTTGAGTTGAAGGTGTCAGAAGGTTTAGTTTCTTCTGAGGGCTTTTGCCTTGGTTTGTAGATGACTTTCATCTTCATCTGATTTTACATGGTCATAATGTTATCCTAATTTCCTCTTCCTGTAAAGATAACAGTCACAGTTGGGTAGTCATCACCCTAATGCTCTTATATTAACTCTATTTCCCCTTTAAAGAGCTTATCTCAGCCAGGCGTGCAGGCTCACGCCTGTAGTCCCAGTACATTGGGAGGCAACCACAGGGAGATTGCTTGAGGCCAGGAGTTCAAGGTTAGCCTAAGTAACACAGTGAGACTTCTGTCTCTAAATAAATTTATAAATAGCAAGCCTCCAAATACAGTCATATTAAAAGGTATTGAGGTTTAGGACTTCAACATATAAATTTGAGGGAGACACAGTTCAGGCTTGTAACAATGACCTTTGGTAAATTTTTGACTTCAGTGGGTTTATTTTTTCCTCACCTAAAAAGGTGAGTTATTACTGTCCACATGTTCTTACCTCTCTCAGTATCCTGAGGTTCTATGAATATATTGACTATATATCCCATTGTATGAAAAAAAAAAAAAAAACATACTATTGGAAAAGTTTGGATTTTGAACATATTCAACATGTTGATAGTTGATGATCATAATAATGACAATAAAAAGTGATATCCATAAATGACTTCTGAGTCAGTAAAAAGTCATTGACTTTTTGAAAGAGCTGGTATTTAATAAGTTTATGTCCTATAATAAGTTTATAATGGACAGGCACATACTAGTTTGTAATTGTAATGTAATTTTAACATCTTCAATTTATTGCTTTGTCACAAATCTTGTAAGATTAGAAGGACAACCATTACATCTGTTCAGTTTGGTAGATAAGTAAAAAAAATAATGTTGAAATATCTAAGACCATGCATTTGGTAAGCAGCAGAACTAAGATTCAGAGTTAATCAGAGGTTAAACCTTGTGCTTTGTCTGTGATACTAGGCTTACTCTTTTGAGGGAACAACTAAAAATATATATATATTTTTTGAACAAATATTATTATTTAAGCCCTTGACAAATCTAGGTGACATCTTTACCAAAAAGGAAAGGTAGTTAAATTGTAAGAGAAATAAATGTGATGTCAAATTGCTAGTGTTGAGGAAATACTGCTTTGTTCATTAGAACAAATAAATGTCAAAAAAAATGTTACTCTCAGCTAAGGGGTTAAAAAAGAGTCTCAAAGAAAATTGAGTGCAGAAAATGAGAAGAAAGAAAAATGAATTAAAATGAGGCAGATATATTCTATGCATGAGATTATAAATGAGAACTTTAATATTAACCTGAATTACAATATAAATGAAAAGACTAAAATCAACATATCTAGTTAGCTAAGGTTTGTTGCAGATGGAAAAGGAAATCAAACAAATTCATACTAAACCTCATGCTTATTATCTAGGGTACAAACAAAATGACTCCAAAATATCATTAAACTTTCTCCATCTGCAAAACTGTTTATCATATTTTGTTTTTATGCATTCTATGAGAAAAATGCTCCCCAATGAAATACCATAATCATTCCATTTTTTACTGTCAATCTATTATTCATTGAAATACACCAAAATTAAACTTTAGCATTGATATTAGCTATTACATATTATCAAATTAAAAACCCCTTTCCTGATTCATGGCACAGTCTCTCCTTTATGTTAGTGCCTGTATTTCTATCTGCTCCAGGAAAAGATACACTAATTTATTTATTTATTTAGCAAACCCTCACATACAGGCCAGGCAGTGATCTAAGTCTTCATGAATATTGACTCATTACAAATATAAACTCATGAATCTCGTTTCTCAGTTATTTTAGACAAAGATTTTAAGATCTTATAGCCACACAATTCCAAAACAGCTGATCTTACTGATTTTCCAGGCTCCTCTTCTCCCTGCCACCTCCAAATATACCTACAGTGAATTCAGTATTTCTGCATTTTATCATTCCTCATCAAGTGTTAGGAGGTAGGCAGTGTAACAAAGTCAGTATGTGCACAGCATGTTGGCTTTGAAGATTCGGAAAGCTCTACTCTGTCATTTATAATGACAATGTCCCACTGCCTCCTCATCATGAATTGTCTAATCAAGATGCGAATGCATACTGTCACAACACAGTGTGAACAACTATTAGCTATAGGAGAAGGCTGAATATTGTTGAGGGGGTAAGAGTTGAAGAATGAGCATACCCAAAATATAGAAAGGAGAAGATTCTGAAAAATAATGTGCCCAGTTTGGTATGGAATGTATGCCAGCAAGGAATCACATCAAGACAGTCAGCTAAAGCAGATAGGCCCTTAGTAAAATTATAGGACTGACTAGGCAAGCAGAATGACTAGTCAAGGAGCCAAGATGAGAGAAAAGCATATGAAAGCAAGTCACTTTGCACTTGTCCCCCATGGAGTCACTATTCTACTCTTTCTTTATGTATTAGGGCCACAGACTTTTTTTCTTGCTTCTCCTACATGAAAATTTGTTTGCTATTGATCCTATTCCCTTAGCAATCCTGTTCTTTGAAACTATTAATTAAATAAGTTCATTTATTAAGTGACATTAGTGAGTGATACTAACTCAACAGCTCTCCCCTTTGGAGTGCATTTGTAACACACACAGACATGCACATACACATATGCTTCATATACATATATACATATACATACATGTATATATACCCATATATAGATATATAATTAAATACCTTCATTACATAGAGTACAGTAGGCAGACAGGCAGTTTGTGAAATACTTCAGGAAAAAGGGTTTGCTTTTCTTCAGAGAAGACCCGCACTATGTTGATTGGTACTGAGGGGTGCTTGTCTCATCCCAGTGATGGAGCAGTGACTGGAATGGGAGTGATAAAGGAGGAGAGGGAATGATGCTGAAAAATGCAGCCAATATGGCGGAAACTTTTCAGGCTAGCTAGACTTTCTGCAGGTTTATTGATTTTCTTTTTGAAATAGCATTTGAAAGGCTTCTCTCAGGTTCATGAGTAAGAAGATTTTTAGGCAAGGCTATGGCAAAGACATGTTTATGGTAGACACTGTGTCATTTCCCAGCTTATGGTACCTGTTTGGGGAATATGTTTATATCCTTCTTACTGCCGGCATTTACCAAGCATAGACACCAGTTGCAGAGAGTGATTTATTTTTTGCACCATTATATTCTGAAAGACTTTCAGGTTACAAGAAACCTTTGAAATTAGAGCCCATGACTTTAAGATTAATAACTGTAATTACAGGGCTCTGTTATAGCAGAAAGAGCTGTGTCTTGCCTGTGAGATTGAATACGAAAGGTTCCTGGTCCAAGGGAATAATAAAAGCTTGTTTTTCTGCAAGGACAGCCAGTAATAGGAAGACACTTTCTCCTGGAAAATACATGGGGGTGGTGAGGGTTGAAGTTTTTCTGAAGTTATGGTGATTCTCTGTAATCTAGCCCTGAAGACCAATTCAGGTCACAATCACTTTTGTTTGATTTTTTTGTGTGTGTGATGCCAGCACTCACCTGGGAAATTAGAATTGTTTTGACCCTGTCTCTCCAACCTCATACTTCAAAGTTTGCCGTGATTTAAAATGTTCCCTCTAGTAGCTGCAGCCCAGCAGAACTGCAATCCGGTTAGGCAGCAACTTCAGGGACATTTGTTTCTCTTAAGAGTTAAGCAGAGACCTAATAGTCCCTCTATACTTTGGGGGAACAAGGAACTATCCCCCCACCACAAGAAACCCTTAAAACATTTATAATGATGACAAAAGGCAATGTTAAAAGTAACTCTAATAATTTTATTTAATCAACTTAATGTTTTAGGGGGCCCTTTTAGAAGAAAGAAGGGAAAAAGGTAAGATAAAATAAATGGAGTTGGAGAAATAGTAGGAAGTAAGCCACAATAGTGTGTGTGAAGGGTCAAAGGTATAAAAAAATAGGAAGAGAGGTAAAAATAACCTGGAAGAGCAGAAAGATAGAAAACATAAGAGGGAGTAAGAAGGGATGAGAGAAAAGAAAAAGTCATTGACAGAAAGTAAAACTGAGGAAGTCTAACAGAGTTGACTGACAAAAGTATAGAAATAAATGACAAAAGTCTAGCTGACCTGAAACTGTCTTGACCCAGTTGCAAGGTCCAGTCTGAGAGGAAGGTGAGTTACCCATCTTGAGCAGATAATTAAGTATTTGATGCTCACATGCACCTACCATGTCACCCTGGGGCCAGGCAGCAGGCAACAGACAGAGTCCATAGAAAGAACTCAAATTAGACAAACTACAAAGAGATTCAGAACCTAGCTAACTGCATCTGAGTATCAGTGTTCAGTGTCATACCATCAAATAGATTCTTAAATCTTATAAATTAGTGTTATGAAATATTATTGAGGGGTTATATACCTGATATGGCAACCCACATTTAAACACTTGAAGAGAAATGCCTATTAGGGAAAACTCTCAATTCAAACAACCTTATATTTTAAAGATCATCCTATCAGCTGGTAATTTTTGAGTCATGATATGGTTTGGCTGTGTCCCCACCCAAATCTCATCTTGAATTGTAGCTCTTATAATCCCCCAGTGTCCTAGGATGGACCTGGTGGGAGGCAATTGAATTATGGGGATGGTTACCCTCACGATGCTGTTCTCATGATAGTGAGTGAGTTTTCACAAATTCTGATGGTTTCATAGGGAGCTTTTCCCCCTTTTACTCAGCACTTCTCATTCCTGCCACCATGTGAAGAAGGATGTGTTTGCTTCCCCTTCCACCATGATTGTAAGTGTCATAAGGCCGACCCAGCCATGCTGAACTGTGAGTCAATTAAATTTCTTTCTTTTATAAATTACCTAGTCTCAGGTATGTCTTCATCAGCATGAAAACAAACTAATACAGTAAATTGGTACTGAGTAGTGGAGAGCTGCTATAAAGATACCTGAAAATGGGGTAGTGACTTTGGAACTGCGTAACAGGCAGAGGTTGGAACAGTTTGGAAAGGCTCAGAAGAAGATAGGAAGATGTGGGAAAGTTTGGAACTTCCCAATGACTTCAAAAGTTCTAAAGATAGAAACATGTGGGAAAGCTT
This sequence comes from Sapajus apella, assembly GCF_009761245.1. NCBI lineage: Eukaryota > Metazoa > Chordata > Mammalia > Primates > Cebidae > Sapajus > Sapajus apella. The sequence continues at coordinate 9,308,797 of NW_022436992.1, read as the reverse complement.
GGTACTTCATAGAGACTTGTTGAATGGCTTTTACCAAAATGCTGATAGTGATATGGACAATAAGGTCCAGACTAAGGTGGTCTCAGATTGAGATGAGGAACTTTTTGGGAACTAAAGTAAAGGTCATTTTTGCTATTTAAAGAGATTGGTGGCATTTTACCTGTTCCCTAGAGATCTGTGGAACTTTGAACTTAAGGGAGATGATTTAGGATAACTGGTGGAATAAATTTCTAAGCAGCAAAGTGTTCAAGAGGAAGCAGAGCATAAAAGTTTGGAAAATTTGCAGCCTGACAATGTGATAGAAAAGAAAATTCTATTTTCTGGGGAGAAAGTCAAACTCACTGCAGAAATTTGCATAAGTAATGAGGAGCCAAATATTAATCACCAAGACAATAAGGAAAATGTCTCCAGGGCATGTCAGAGACCTTCAAAGCAGCCCCTTCCATTGCAGGCCTGAATGCCTAGGAGAGAAAAATGGTGTCCTGGGCTGGCCCCAGGGACCTCCTGCTCTGTGCATCCTCAGAACATGGTGCCCTGCATCCTAGCTGCTTCAGCTCCAGCTGTAGCTAAAAGGGGCCAATGCACAGCTCAGGCCATTTCCTCAGAGGATACAAACCCATTGGTGGATTACATATGATTTGGGGACTGAAGGTACACAGAAAACAAGAATTGAGGTTTGAGAACCTCTGCCTAGATTTCAAAAGATGTAGGTAAACACCTGTATGTCCAGGCAGAAGTTTGCTGCAGGGGAGAAGCCCTCATAAGAAACCTCTGCTAGAGCATTGTGAAAGGGAAATGTGGGTTTGGAGCCCCCAGATAGAGTCACCACTGGGGCACTGCCTAGAGCAAATGTGAAAAGAAGACCACCACCCTTCAGACCCCAGAATGGCAGACCCACCGAAAGCTTGCACTGTGCACCTGGAAAACTGCAGACACTCAACATCAGCTCATCAAAGCAGCCTGGAAGGGGGTTGTTCCCTGCAAACTCACAGGGGTGGAGCTGTTCAAGGCCATGGGAGCCCACTTCTTGCATCAGTGTAAACTGCATGTGAGTTATGGAGACAAAGGAGATCATTTTGGAACTTTAAGTTTTAATGATTGCTCTATTGGATTTTGGATTTCCATGGGGCCTGTAGCCCCTTCATTTTGACCAATTTCTCCCATTTGGAATGGGTGTATTTACCCAATGCCTGTACCCCATTGTATTTAGGAAGTAACTAACTTGATTATGATTTCACAAGCTCATAGGTGGAAAGGAGTTGCCTTGTTTCAGATGAGACATTGGACTTGGACTTTTGGGTTAATACTGGAATGAGATAAGACTTTGGGGAACTGTTTGAAAGTCACGATTATGTTTTAAAATGTGAGGTCATGAGATTTCGGAGGGACAGTAGGTGGAATAATATAGTTTGGTTGTATCCCCACCCAAATTTCATCTTGAATTTTAGTTTTGATAATCCCCACATGTCATGGGAATGACCCCATGGGAGGTTATTGAATCATGGAGGCAGGTAACCCCATGGTGCTATTCTCATGATGGTGAGTGCATTCTTGTGAGATGTGATGGTTTTATAAGGGGCTTTTCCCCCTTTTGCTCAGCACTTCTCTTTTCTGATGCTATGTGAAGAAGGATGTGTTTGCTTTCCCTTCTGCTACAATTTTAAGTTCCCTGAGGCCTCCCCACCCATGTCGAACTGTGAGGCAATTAAACCTCATACCTTTATAAATTACCTAGTCTCAGGTATGTTTTTATTAACAGCATGAGAATGGACTAATAAAGGTCAAGTGCTATTTCTGGAGCTATTCTGTATGAACAGAGGAATGGTGTCACCAGGCATTAATAGAAAAACATAGTCTTTTACACTGAAGGAATAGCCTAAAACCACTTTTCTCAGAAAAAATAGCTTGTATAAAAACACTTTCATGCCCATTTCTTCTCTCAAACCTCAAACACCATTTCTATTATATGTGATTTGAATTTTGAGGTGTTGATGTAATGTTCTAATAAATCAAATATCAATAAGTCTAAAATAATCATAGAACATTTTATTCACATAAAGCAGAAAAGATAATAATTAAATTTCCTTCAACCAATGGCATAAACCAATCACTTTCTTTCCATCTCTGTAACTCCTATGTTTTCCATGGTGTTAGGTAGAGAAAGTCTATAGAGTTGGAAACTCTGACTATATTTCACTTATTCTTAGTTCTGGTACTGTTGACACACTGACATGACATTCACTCCAACAGAGCTAATATCAATTGGCATTAAAAGCCTTTGTAAAAACAACATATATATGTTTGGTATTCCTAAATATGCGTTAGTAGGTTATTCATAATATTTAAGAATATAAAATTTTAAGGGTTTCACTAATTTTTAATAGTTCCATTACCTAATTATATGTATATATAAATTTAAGACAGGGTTTCATTCTATAACCCAGGCTACAGTACCATGGCAAGATCACAGCAACTTCAAAACTTCAAATTCTCTGGTTCAATCAATCCTTTTGCCTCAGTCTCCCAAGTAGCTGGGGCTACAGGTGCATGCCACCATACCCAGTTAACTTATGTTTTGATTTTTATAGATCAGGTTTCACTGTGTTGCCCAGGCTTATCTTGAACTCCCAAATTCAAATGATACTCCTGCCTTGGCCTCCCAAAGTTCTGGGATTATGGACATGAGTCACTGCACCTGGCCTCCTTAGTTATTCATAATTATTACTTCTACGTTACTCACAAGTTGAATGCTTTTAAGAATTTCATAAACCAGAGACTTCATCTTAGAATAAGACATTTTCAGCTAATTGAAAAGCCCATATAATGACCAATGTCATGCAACTTCCTAATAAGCTTACCATTTACCCAAGAGTATCTGACAACTTGAGGAGTTAATTTGGCAGGAAAATTTCTTCATCCATATGATTCCACATGACCTTTAATCTAATCCCTGGAGAAACTTGGAATTGAAAAATAAATATAGGAAGAAGTGGAATGAAGTATGTTGGTTGAATGTTGGATTTCATGTATCACTGTTTGAGAGCTGAGAATTCCATCATTTGTGTAAGGTGAAGGAGTTCATCTCACATTATATTAGGGACCATGTTTTCTGTATGTTAAATTCTCACAAACAAAAAAAGGACAATTACATATTCTAGTGGAATGATTTGTCAAGCAGGTGCCTGATATTTGGACTTAGATATCCTGTGGTTTGAATTCTGGTCATGATATTTAGTAGCTGTACCTTAGAAAATTCGCTTCACTTCTCCGAATCTAATTTTGCTCATCTGTAAATTAGGATAATAATCCCTATGTCATAGAATAATCAAAAGTAGTAAGAGACACAATACATGCAAAATATTGACTGCATCTTCTGGCATATAGTAGGTACTCAGATATTTGTTGTGTCTAAAAGGGTAGTACAATGAGAATGAGCAAGAAGAAAACAGTAAGAAAAGGTTAAAAGAGAAGGATTAGTTTTATATTCATAAATATATTTATAACAATAAAAAACTGACCTGTGTGAAAACTCAACAAAGATGGAAACCTCATCTGTTGCCCAATAATTCATTAATCACTTGATGATTCAAACATTTTTAATATTCACCAAGTACTTGGCAGTGGGAAGTCACTGTGGCAGTTGCAAAGCTATATAAAACATGTGCTGAGGCCTTTAATGACTTTCTATTTAAATAGTAGAGATGAGACATTGTTAGCGCAACTATTAGTCAATAAAGGCAAAAGAAGACTACCACAAGAAATTCAATCATATGAAACACAGCATTCTATGATCAAGTTATTTTAGAAAAAAATGCACAGCACACTCTTCATCCACCCTAGCAAATTCAAAAATTGAAAATCCTCTCAGTATTCTGAGGATTCTGTGTAACCAATATCCATTTTATGGTTAGGAAATAAATGTACATTGTTTTGTGTGCTATCTTTCACCCCCACTCCCCACAACTAACTGCTATTGACAACTTGTGAGAATATTGTTGCATGAAAACATTTTGTAAAATGTCTATAAATAAAGGTAGAAAGTAATAAACATAGGAAAAGGTCCGCAAAGTGGAGTACTACACTCACAAGGTGAGGACAGGGAAGAAATTACTTCCCTCTAAGAGAAGAGTCTGGGGCAAGGATTATGAAAAGAGCCTTATTAGAGAGAGACTTGAAGCTTGGGTTAAGGACCGCAGCAGAAAAATTGGTTGGAGACATGTCAAAATTCAAAGGAGAGATGAGGTTTAGAAGATTTATGGTGTCCAAAATATAAACAGAATAGGTAGTAGGTTTCCTGCCCCTCTAAGTATTCCAGAGGATGCCAGACAATGGGATAAACACACATATAGATTTCCATGCCAAATTATTGGTGAGATGAATAGATTCCTAATGATAATCGACTGAAAGTCAGTCTTAATTCTGTGAGCTAAATGTTAATTCAGCCAGCTCTGACTTGCTGGTGAAGATTTTGAACAGAAAAAAAAAATATATGCTCTGAACTGTGTTTGGAGAGATTAATCCTGTAATTCCATATAGGATGTTTTAGAAAAAGAAGGGTAGCAAAGAGATCACTTACAAAAATCATATACAAGCACTCTTATCATCCCCTCTCTTCCATCAACAGAGATGCTATTCAAATTCCTCCTCTTGCCTTCCCAAGGAAGAGCAGGCTTTCATCATAGAACTGGGATGAAGGATGGGTTTGAGTTCATTTACCTGGACTTCAGAGAAATCCAGCCTGGAACTTACCATGTGGTCTGCTAGTGAAGAGGTGAGCATTACTATAGGATTTGTGGCTGATATAACTTTTCCCTGTCACAAAATATTGAAGTAATAAAAAACACTGATAAAGTTTATTAAAGCACTTAAAGGACATTTTTCATATTGCATAATATTTTGTAATAAAATCATATATGTAAATATGAAAAATGTGTAGGGAATTGAGAAGAACATTAACCATACAAAGCATACCTCTAAGTCTCTGTGAGATTCCATTTCCTTTTGTAAAATAAAATGATAATCATATATTTCTTCATGATTACAGTTATCTTATATTGAGTGCCTACTAGGCATTATGCTGATACCTGGTATTTATTATTTCATTCAAACTTCAAAATGGCAATGAAGTTTAAGGTTCACATGAGGTTAAGCTAAAATTTGGATATATTACTGTAAAACTCTTTTGACATGGCCTTGAGGGAATTATAAAACAGTTGCAAAGTATGCCATTTTATTAATAGTTGCACAAAAGATAAAGAACTAGTTTTAGAGTCCTTAGTAAAAAACTAATTTGGTGTTCTTTAACAAGCAGATTAGGAAACTGCTTAGGCTCAAAACCTATAGAGGAACTTTTTTTCTCTTCTCCAATGCTTTCCTGAGCTTATATAGACATGCCCAACAAGAGTCAGTATTATCTTCCAATTTTAACCTGTAACCCAACATGGTACAAGCCAGAGTGACATTTATTTACCAACTACAGTATGCTGGTGCTGTAAACATAATAAGAAACTTATGTTTACAGCACCAGCATACTGTAGTTGGTAATATTTAGAATTTTGTGAAATTCTAGGAATTCTAGGAAAAAGGAAAGAATTTCCCATTTTCCTTCAAATGACATTAAATAGAGGACAAGTCATACTTGTAAACTTGTGGCTATTAACTTTAAAACATAAAAATGAAATAAAAATAATTGTCTTATTCCTTGCTTGAAAACCCCTATTCAACTTTTACTATGGACCAGGAATTGCAGTAGGGTGTAGCATCCATATAAATCAGGAAAATCATGGTATTATGTACTTGAAGAGCAGCCAAAAAAGGAAAACTATCATATGGTTAAGATTCAGCTGCCATCTGATCAACATGTTCCTTTTAGACATCCAGAGAGGGAGGATCAAAGACCACTGACTTGTCAAAATCACATGAGAACTTAATGGGAGGACTAAAATGAAAGCTGTAATTGACCAATACCTGGGCCAGTGCTCTTTGAACACCAAATTTTAAAGCACATATTAACTAATCTCCTTTCATGGCGTTCATGTTCCTAGTGAATCCCTTGAACACATTTTCCTCCTTATCTGAGTCCTTAGTTTCCTGTGGATTCATTTGCTTGATCACTGTGTTTACCCCTACCTCTACCTGATTAGATTCATTTTGCAGATAATGATGCCTAGATGTTTTGTTTGTTTGTTTGTTTGTTGTTTTTTGTCAAAAGTGAGAACATACATTAGCTAATAATTGATTGCTTTACATTGGTCTCCCTTAATTATGCAGTCTTTGAAACTTCCCAATTCTCTGTGCTTACAAATTATTTCTACATCTATTGCTACTTCATTGGACATTGTTTCAGCATAAAAAATTCACTGTACACATTTCCATTTCTGACTCAGCTACCTGTCCTAGTATTGATGCATATTTATTTCTGTCCCTGGGATGTCTGCCACATGCACACTCAGTAACCTTGCCATGATCACCTGTTCTTTCTTTTAGTTTATCTGAGTCTGTTGTTCAGTACTGTTCAATAGTAAAGGATATAATAGAGACATGTGTCAAGATGTAAACTGTTTTATTTTTTCCAAGACACTTCAGTATGATATTCTCTCTTTACTTTCTATTCATTTGCTTCACGTCTCACCTATCAGGCTGGAAATGCTATGCAATCACTTGAGTCCTTCCTTTTGGTCTTTATTCAACATATAGCAATTATTAAAAATGTGATATTTATGATGGACAGAGGTAAAAGCCATATTTCCTGCATTCAAGTCTTAAGGCAAAGACAGACAAGTAAATCAACAATAACTCTTCAATGTGATATACGGTATGATGGAATTAAAGACGGAAAGTCATAGTGAAACAGAAGAGTATTAACAGATCCTTGAATCTGTCTGGAGGTGGGAAAATGAAAGCCTTCACAAAGTAATAGATGTTTTAGCTGAGTGTTGCCTATTGATGGAAAAGTGATGATTAGGGAATGTTATGCCATTTTTCAGCTTGGGGAATTGAAGAGTAAATAAAACAGTGTCATTCTCAAAAGTACAGTGTCAAGATTATAAGAGATAGATTACAGAGAAAATACACAGCTCACTCAAAGAAAGTTGGATATATTTTGTGGAATTTTTAAGCACCAAAATTCCATTTTGTATTTCAATTACTTTTCTTCTCCTTTAAGATTATTGGAGAATAATAACATTTTGTAATATTTTAAGTATTGTATTTGATACAAAAACTTAGAAAAGGTTAGAGAAGTCAATACAATGTCTGTAACTGGCTTTCGTTTTGCAGATAAAAAACATTACTGGCGATATTTAAGAAAGTCACTTATAGTGATGAAAGGTATATTTAATGGAATTATTCCGGCAGATATTAGGATAAAATCTTATAACAGAAACAATTTGGAGAAAGTAATAATCATTTGAAGGTGAGAAAAACCAAGACTAACATAATTTCAACAAACTTAAAGGTCAAAGCCTAAATCAGAGAGTCAATTTAAATAACAGATCAGAGCAACAATTAAATAAATTAATGATTCAGAGGTTTTAAATATGAGCCAGTTTAGAATGCTGGCATTATTCCCTGGTGCTTGATAATGTTATGTTTGTAAATTGGAACTTCTAGGTATGATGTGAACATGAATAAAACTTTAAAATATATCTCTTCAGGGGCCTCACCTACCAAATTGAAAAATAAAATTTATCCATGGGGAAGGGGTGTCCTGAAACTGTTTTGGGAATTAGGGAAAGTTACCTTACACATATAACATATTTACTGCATTTCTTAATAAATATAATGTTATTGAGACACCATTGAAAGAAGATGCCTAGTGTTGACATGGACATACAACACAAGATTACAAGGAACTAAAGTTAGAGATCCCACTTTGGTACATTCTTTAAAAGTGGAAGAGAGGAAATGAAGACACAGGCTACTTTTAGTGAAGTCAGATCACCGTACTTGAAGGCATCTAAGCAAAAACAGCTTAGCAACATTAGAAACAGGTAGCAATAGGTCAGGCATAGTGGCTCATGCCTGTAATCCCAGCACTTTGGGAGGCCGAGGTGGGTGGATGACCTGAGGTCAGGAGTTTGATATTAGCCTGGCCAATATGGTGAAAACTTGTCTCTACTAAAAATACAAAAATTAGCTAGGCATGGTGGTGGGTTCCTGTAATCACACAGCTAACTGGGAGGCTGAGGCACGAGAATTGCTTGAGCCCGGGAGGCGGAGGTTGCAGTGAGCTGAGATAGTGCCACTGCAATGCAGACTGCGTGAATGAGTGAGACTTTGTCTCAAAAAAAAAAAAAAAAAAAAAGTGGTAGCAATAGAAGAACAGAGGCTTCCCATGGTGTGTGAAAGGAGAGAGTAGTCAATGTGCCTAGACAGAGTCACCGCACAGGTGGAGGTGGGCCAATATCGGTGGGAGTCTCATGACACTGCCAAAATGTGTACCTGATGTGATACATAGGCCAAATTAAAAGTTGGATACAGTTAGTTGGTGTCCGGTGCAGTTTTTTCTTCTTTTTAAAACCAAAGACAGAAAAAAAAAAACAAAAAACTATAAAGGAAAGAGGTTATTTCTGGCATTGTCAAACACTTGGCTCTTTCTTCGCTTCCCTTAGGCTACTAGGTTATTGTGAACAGCTTATTTAAATTTCTATCAGCCAGCCCACTATTTCCACAATGTTTCCAAATGAAACACTGGTTTGAAAACCAAAGGGAAAGGGAGGACATCCCAGGAGAATGAAGCCACCTTATTTTCTGAAGAAAGGTTTACTCCAATTAAGGATAATTTGAGACAGTTAAGAGAGAGGAGAAGAGCAGGAGAGCAAGAGGTGAGGGGAAGCAGTATACCAGAAAACACACACATACACAAGAAAACAAACCTGCATTTCTGCATGCAAAAGGAACAGAGTTTTGATTCTAAAAATGAATAAAAATGCTTATCTATTTTTTAAAATTTTCTAAAAGAAGAAGTATAATTAGAACAATCTTCTGTGTGTATTCAGGATGATTTAAAAATAAATATGGAGTCTATAATATAAGAAACAATAGGTAACATTGTAGTCAAGAATCTTTGTCTGCAATTTATTGTAATTCATCACAAAACAGCTTAAGCCAAATAGAAAATGTATTGGCTACCCTTACTTTTAAGTCTAGAGAAAACTAACTGCAGTCCTAGCTAAGTCTACAAGTTCAAATTATGCCCTAGGGATAGAGCACCTTTCTTCATCTCTCCTCTATGCTTTGCCTTGCTGTCTTTATTCTTTCATCCAGATGTTCCCCAAATGATGCTCCTCTGCAACCACAGTTAGAAAGTATTTTTCCTAGTCCTTGCCCGCGGTCCTATATTTCCATTTGGGTCACCTACACATAATACACAGGATGGATAGTCAGGTCTTTATCACATCTAGCTCTGGTTGTGGGGTTAGAATCAGCCTCAAGTAAAATACAAGAAATGAAAGTGAAGCAATGGTTCACTCCACAGTTGAAAATCAGTGTGCTTTTAAAGAAGGCAGAAAGCACACAAGGCAGAAGATAAGAGGGGTCTATCATATTTCATGACTTGGTAGCTCAGAGATCGTATGTCCTTGACACATTAAATATAAACCCATTTAATGTGATAAATTTACTTTACATGCCACTAAAAATGTACTTACCTTATCTTCTCAAGGAGAAAACATCAGTTCTATGCAGATATAAGTCCAGGATCTTTGAATCAATGTGTCTTGTTCATTTTCCTACGTCTAGAACAGATAGGAAACAAAAAAAACCCATAATTAAAAAGGAAAAAAAAATCATCAGAAAAGATGTGAAGAGTTGATTAGTTTAACAATCTATGACATATACCATATTCTCAAAAAGCTATAATAAAGATTCTCTGCTTGATGGGGAAGCAAAACCTATGGTAAGCATCCAAGTCCGTTTGCAGGGGGGATTTCCAAATCTGCTGCTCTCCCTGATCACATGTGACATGTGCATCAAGGGGAATTGCTATTGCTATTTAAAAGACTGAAATATTTGGTAGTATACTATTTGTTGGTGTCAATTCGGCAGCTTGGGGATTGAGAAATCAATAGCCGCTTTGAGCCAAGCTTGGACTTCTCTCAAAATCCAATTACCTTAATTGCCAGATATTTTGTAGTGATAATTAAGACTGCCATCTGGCTTCTGTTATCATAGAAATCTCTCATTCATTGCCATTAACAAGCCAGTTTCTATAACTGCATCTTCTAATGTCATCCCTGGCTTATGGAGCACAGCTACTACGAAGCTTCTAAGTGATGCTGGTGCCACTCAACAGTGTGTTCCTGCCACCTTGGTAAATGCAGTGTCCTCTATGACTTCTTGAGTTGGTGCATTTTTCTGGACATGTGTTGTGTTGCAACACAGGCATGTCATGCTCTGAGTCTCTTAATCTTCTCCTTTCTCTCTCAGCAATTCTGGAATTACCACCTCACTGAGAGTGGGCTTTCAAGACTTGTACTAGCAGCACATGTGTACCAATCCTCAGAAGCTTGTCTGGACACTAAATTTATGTACTGAGATAATGTTCCCATATCAACAATCTCCCACTTAACCAACGTTATGTTTTACTCCTGGTTTATCACTTTCTGGATGCAGTCCCATACATTCCTTCATGGCCCCCACCAGAACATGCTAACTAGGTCTTGTAGCACCTTCCACCTTCAGGATACAGTCTCTTTTCTCCCTTAACACGCCCAGAACTTCTCTGAGTCTTGGTACCTAAGTCCCACGTTACAAGTGTGGAGGCTAGAAGAAGTGGTAGGGTTTTATCTAGAGTGGTAGGTAATGCTTTTTGTTTTCAAGCAAAAGTGACATTAGTTTTTGACAGGGGAAAAGTGAGACACAAGGGAAGTACCCCAGAGGGTTCTGATGAATCTCACAGTCTTGAGGGTATCAACCCAGACATCCCAGAGTCCTAGCCCTAACCCATAATAGTCCTGACCTTGGCATAACTTACTTGGCAGGTTAAATAATTCAATCCTCTGTGGTATTCTATAACTCTTGTAATTTGGTTCAAGGACTTGGGATTTTTCTGGTTTATGTTGTCGGAAAATGAGGTTCCTTGTGTGCTGCTTAAGAGTCCTTCTGGCTTCCACACCTAGACTTATCTGTGATGAATCACCCTTTCAGCTTTTAATTGTCTTTCTCCAATGCACCCTTTGCACTCTTCAATAGACTACTTACCCCGAACCTTCCAATCACCTGTGAAATTACACAAACTCCCACTAGCCATGGACTACATGTGGTGAACTTATCATTTAGTGATAAGGTTCTCCCACTGAACAGCTGGGAATCCAGTTCTAAAGTCCTCTTTTAGGTCTGTTTTCTCAGACCTCTCCTAACACCAACAAGTAGACTCAATGATGGAGATTTACATACAAGATCCCCATAAGGGAGTGGTCTTAGGAATACTTGTCAGGGAATGAAGGAAAAAGCATTGGACAGAGAGAAAACATGCCCAATTTGAGCTATGGTACAGGTGCAATAGAGGCCATAGCTTACTTCCTAGAGAATGCCAAAGCTTAGAGATGGCCTGAATTTAGGCAAGAGTGGGGCATGCATTTATGGCCCTGCATAGATAAGGGCTGTTCCCAAAGATAGAGTATATATTTTAAAAAGGCAAAATTCTTTGGTCATGGAAAATTCTTGGAGAAGGGTTCAGCTTTGAGCTGCCTAAAGACAATGCTTTGGGCAACTGGGAGATTAGTGCCTGGGTCCTGAACATGTACCGAGGTGGCACACCAGAGTACCCAATTTAAGCTTTCCTCAAAGAATCACCTGCCCCAAAGTTCCCAACTCAGAGTCTTGTTTTGTTTTACCCCTCAGGGTAATTTGACCTACTATTAATTAAATGTTTGGCTTTATTTCCTCTTTTCTCTTTCTTTTCCTTTTCCTATTTTTTGTAATATCTTTATTGTGTTCTTTTACCAACTTTCTTTTTTTCTTTTCTTTTTTTCCTTAAAGTGTCTTCATTTTTGTTCTTTCATCAGCTTTCTTTGTTTCTTTTTTTTTTCTTTGGTGCTTTGTTTTTCTTACTGCTGGTTTCTCTCTCATATCAATATATCCTCTATTGGCTATTTTATAAAAGAAGGAATAAATGAGGCTGGACGCAATGGCTCACATCTGTAATCCAAGCACTTTGGGAAGCTGAGAGGGGCAGATCACCGAAGGTCAGGAGTTCAGGACCAGCCTGGCCAACATGGTAAAACCTTGTCTCTACTAAAAATACAAAATCAGCCAGGTGTGGTAGCACATGCCTGTAATCCTAGCTACTCCAGAGGCTGAGGCAGGAGAATCAGCTTGAACCCAGGAGGCGGAGGTTGCAGTGAGCCAAGGTTGCGCCATTGCATGCATTCCAGCTTGGGCGACAGAGCGACACTCCATCTCAAGAAAAGAAAAAAAAAAAAAAGAAAGAATAAAAAGAGTTGATTCATTTTGAGGGCTAGGGTGAGTTTTCTCTGCTCTTGTTTAAGCTCTGTTTCGCTATGAGCTTTTCTTCTCACATAAAGAATTATAATAATACAATAATAACTGGAGACTTTAACATCTTTCTTTCAGCATTGGAGAGTTCTTCCAGTTGAAAAATAAATACAGAAAAATCAGACTTAATCTGTACTATAGACCCAATGGATCTGATGGATATTTACAGAACATTTCATCCAAGAGTTGTGGAATACACATTCTTTTCCTTAACACATGGATTATTCTCAAGGATAGACAATATGTTAGGTCACAAAGCAAGTATTAAAACATTCAAAGTTGAAATAATATAAAGCACCTTTTCTCACCACAATTAAATACTAGTAGAAATTAATAACAAGAAATACATGAAAACTGAACAATATGCTCATAAATAACCAATGAATCAATAAAGAAATTTAGAAGGAAACTGAAAAATCTCTTGAAAAAAAATGATAATAGAAACACAACATACCCAAAACTTATAGGATACCTCAAAAGTAGTACTCAGAGGCAAGTGTATAGTTCTAAGTGCCTACATCAAAAAAGAGAAAGGAATTCAAGTGAACAGTTCAATAATAAATCTTAAAGAACTAGAAAAGCAAGACTAAACCAAATCTAAAATTAGAAGAAAAGAAATAATAAAGATCTGAGCATAAAGAAATGGAATTGAAATGAAAAACATACAAAAGACCAATGAAACAAAAAATGATGTTTTGAAAGTTAAGCAAAAAAAAAAAAAAAAAATGACAAACCTTTAGCCAGATTAAGAAAAAAGAGAGAAAACACAAATAAAATCAGAAATAAAAAAGGAGACATCACAACTGATCCTACAGAAATATGAAGGATCATTAGTAACTACTATGAGCAACTATTTGCCAATAAATTAGAAAACATGGAAAAAATGAATAAATTCCTAGATACATAAAACCTACCAAAATTGAACCAAAAAGAAATCCAAAACTTAAACAGAACAATAAAAAGTAATGAGATTGAAGTTATAATAAAAAAAATCTCTCAGTAAAGAAAACCTGGGACCTTATGGATTTACTGCTGAGTTCTACTAAACATTGAAAGAAGAAGCTAATACCAAAGCTACTCAAATTATTCCAAAAAATAGAGGAGGAAGAAATACTTCCAAACTAATTCTTTGAGGGAATTATTACCCATACCAAAACCAGACAAGGCACATGAAAAAAAAAAAACCCCCGCAGGACAATATATCTGATGAATATTAATGCAAAAATCCTCAACAAAATACTAGCAAACCAAATTCAACACTACATTAGAAAGATCATCTGTTATGACCAAGTGGGATTTATCCCATGGATGCAAGGATGATTCAACATGTGTATATCAATCAGTGTGATACATCATATCAACAAAATGAAAGATAAAAAACATATGATTATTTTAATTGGTGCTGAATAAGAATTTGATACAACATCCCTTCATGATAAAAATCCTCAGAAAACTGGAATAGAAAGAACATTTTCAACATAGTAAAAGTCATGTATAACAGACCCACAGCTAGTAACATACTAAATGAGGCAAAAATTGGAAGGGTTTCCTCTAAGATTTGAAAAACAACAAGGCTGTCATCACTGTTATTCAACATAGTGCTGGAAGCCCCAGCTACAGCAAATAGACAAGAGAAATATAAAAAGCATGGAATATGGAAATATGGAAAGGAAGAAGTCAAATTATCCTTGTTTTCAGGTGATAGGATCTTACACTTGGAAAAAACTAAAGACTCCAGCAGAAAATTCTTCAAACTGATTTTTAAAAATCCAGTAAAGCTACAGGATACAAAGTAAACATACAAAAATCAATAGCATTTCTATATGCCAATGGTGAAAAATGTGAAGAAAAAATAAAAATGTAATCTCATTTACAGTAGCTACACATAAAAATGAAATACCTAGGAATTAATTTAACCAAAGAAGTAAGAGATATCTACAATGAAAACTATAAAATGCAGATAAAAGAAATTGAAGAGGACACTAAAAAATGGAAAAAACTGTGTGTTCATGGATTGTAAGAATGAATATTGTTAAAGTGTGAATACTACCAAAAGCAATCTACAGATTCAACATAATCCCTATCAAAATACCAATGACATTCGTCACAGAAATAGAAAAAAAAATTCCAAAATTAATAGGTAACCAAACAGACCCAGAATGCCCAAAGCTATGCTAAGCAAGAATAACAAAACTGTAGAATTACATTACCTGTCTTCAAATTATACGACAGAGATATAATAATCAGAGCAGCCTAATAATGACATAAATTAGACACAAAGACCAATGGAATAGAATAGAGAAGCCAGAAACAAATCCACATACCTACAATGAACTCATTTTTGACAAAGATGCCCGGAACATACACTGGGGAAAAGATTCTCTTCAATAAATGGTGCTGGGAAAAGTGGATTTCTACATGCAGAAGAATTAAACTAGACCCCTATCTCTTGCCATATACAAAATCAAACAAAAAGGGTTAGATTTTGTATATGGCAAGAGATAGAGGTCTAGACCTAAATCTTAGACCTCAACCTCTCAGAATACTACAAGAAAACACTGGGCCGGGCGCAGTGGCTCAAGCCTGTATACCAGCACTTTGGGAGGCCGAGGCAGCTGGATCACGAGGTCAAGAGATCAAGACCATCCTGGTCAACATGGTGAAACCCCATCTCTACTAAAAATACAAAAAATTAGCTGGGCATCGTGGCGCATGCCTGTAATCCCAGCTACTCAGGAGGCTGAGGCAGGAGAATTGCCTGAACCCAGGAGGCGGAGGTTGCGGTGAGCCGAGATCGCGCCATTGCACTCCAGCCTGGGTAACATGAGTGAAACTCCGTCTCAAAAAAAAAAAAAAAAGAAAGAAAACATTAGGGGAATATCTCCAGGATATTTTTCCGGGCAAAATTTCTTAAGCAACACCCCATAAAACAGGCAACAAAAGCAAAAAATGGACAAATGGGATTGCATCAAGTTAAAAGGCATCTGCACAGCAAAGGACACAATCAACAAAGTGAAGAGAAACCCACAGAATGGGATAAAATATTTGCAAAGTACCCATCTGACAAAGGATTAACAACCAGAATATATAAGAAGCTCAAGCAATCCTATAGGAAAAAAATTAACAATCCAATCAATAAATGGGCAAACACTTTGAATAGACATTTCTCAAAAGAATATATACAAATGTCCAACCGGCATATGAAAAGGTACTTAACATCATTGATCATCAGAGAATTGCAAATCAAAACTACAAAAGATATCTCACCCCAGTTAAAATGACTTATAACTAAAAGACAGGCAATGACATGCTGGTGAGGATATGGAGCAAAGGAAACCCTTGTACACTGTTGATGGGAATGTAAATTCATACAACCACTATTGAGAACAGTTTAGAGGTTCCTTCAAAAGCTCAAACAGAGCTACCGTATAATCCAGCAATGCCACTTCTGGGTATATACCCTAAAGTGAGGCAATCAGTATATTGAAGAGATATCTTCACTTCTATGCTTGTTGCAGCACTGTTTAAAATAGCTAAGATTTGAAAGCAATCTGTGTGTCCATCAACAGACAAATGCATTAAAAATGTGGTACATATACACAGTGAAGTACTATTAAGGCATAAAATGAATGAGATTTAGTCATTTACAGCATCATGTATAGAACTAGAGATCATTATGTTAAGTGAAATAAGCCAGGCACAGAAAGACAAACAACATAGATTCTTACTTATTTGTGGGATCTAAAAATCAAAGCAATTGACCTCATGGACACACAGAGTAGACGGATAGTTACCAGGGGGTAAGACGGGGTAGTGGAAAAGTGGTGGTTAGGAGGATGGTTAATAGGTACAAAAAATAGTTTAAAAGAATGAATGATACCTACTATTTGATAGCACAACAGAGTGATTATTGTCAATCATAATTGTATATTTTAAAATCACTTAAAGGGCATAATTGGATTGTTTGTAACTCAAAGGAAATATGCATGAGGAGATGGATACCCTGTTCTCCTTGATGTGTTTATTTCACATTGCATGCCTATATCAAAACATTTCATGTACCCCATACTATGTGTGTACATAAATTAAAATTTAAAAAAGCAAATAATGATCCCATGATGGCAATAATAATGATGATGAAACAACATATTTATTAAATGCCATCAGGTCTTATAGTAATTATTTTATTTATCACTCTTTTATATCTTGACTATATAGTTACATATTTTGTAGGTGAAAATTCTGAGGAACAAATGTGCTAAGTAATTTTCCTTAAGTCAGACATCCAGAAAATATATATAAATCCTGATATGTTTTATTTTTCCTTAGGATTTCAAATTAAATGGTTCAGCCTCAAATATAGCCACAGGTAATACAGATGAAAGAAAAGTGTTATTCGTGCTTGGAAAATATACATATTTCAAATTTTTCTGTGCTTTGAAATTTGACATGTCTAATTTCCTACCCAGTTCATTTTAAGGAATTATATCATTAAGTTTGTACTTAACTGGTTCCAAGGTCATCAAACAAGATAATATCAACATTGGTGACAGCACTCTGATTTCCTTCTATTTAGTTTAGTCTTTGGCAAAACAGTGACAAAAAAAAAAAGTCTGCATGGCTTCATGCATCAGTTAACTAAATATTATCCACCCTCTACTATAATCTAGCAACCACAGATGTCAGCAATGTATAGACTTATAAATTTATCATCCTTGATATTGTGGGTCCCCAGTTACTTGAGAAATACCATGTAAAAAAGCAATGACAGCACAATGTGACAAGGAGGAACAATATAACTTTACCTGATGAAATGAAGTTACGGTTATTAAAAGGATGTTTAGGAGGATATGACGTTGTTGAGCTGGAAAGAAAAGGATACATATGTCCCAGGCATACCTGGTAAGTACGAGATTGCAGAGAAAGGAAACAATATGTAACAAAGGATGGTTACATGAGACAGCCTGGTGTTAATGAATCAAACATATATGAAACAACTCTGATGCCAAAACACTTATAGGACATGTAAAGAGAGAGGAATATGTTTGAATTCATTCTTTTTGCTGTTATTTCTTTATTTCTTGTTGAGATAAGATTCATGTAACATCAACTTAATGATTTTAATTTTATTATTGTTATTTTTTAAGAATCGCAACTAAATTAACTATTTTAAGATGAACAAATCAGTGGCGTTTAGTACATTCTCATTATTGTGCAACTACCACCTGTCTCTAGCTCTAAAACCTGTCCATCACACTCCAAAAGAAAACCTTGAACCCAATAAGCAGTTATTCCCCATTCCACACTCTCCCTAGAGCCTGGTGCCCACCAATCTGCTTTCTATTTCTATGGATTAACTTTTTTGGACATTTTATATAAATGGAATAAAACAGTATGTGACTTTTTTGTGTTTCATTCTTTTTACTCAGCATAAAGTTTTCAAGGTTAATCCACATTTTAGCATGTATCAGTACTTCATATTTTACGGCTGAATAATATTCCATTGTGCACCTATACCACAATTTGTTTATCCACTGATGAACATTAATGTGTACATTGTATACAAGTGTGAGTTTTAGTACCAGTTTTCCATACTTTTGGATATATACCTAGGAGTGAAACTTCCAGCTCATTCTGTGTTTTACTTTTCAGGAAACACTAAATTGTTTTTCACAGCAGCTGAATCATTTACACTTGCAGATTTATAGTGACCAAATAAAAAACTTTTTAAAAGTGTCATAGAGAAATTATTTTTTTCTCTTATTAAAAAGTACAGATGTAAATTGGGGATTACAGGACATTTCTCTGTTTTAGTAAGCCTAACTTCTTCTACTTCAAAGGTCAACAAACTACAGGTATTGTGCACAGCTGCCTGTATGTGTACATTAAGTTTTATAGACCCACAGCTATTCCCATTCATTTACTTACTTTTTATGGCAGTTTAAGCACAACATAGTAGCATTGAGTAGTTGGCATGAAGACAATATGGCCTGCAAAGCCAAAAATATTTACTGTCTGGCCTTTTAGAGAAAATGTTTGTTAAATTCTACATTTATTTTTCTGACCTGACATCCATAGCTTGGGCTTTCTACTCATAGTCCTAGATGGCTATTTAAACTCTAGTCATCATATTCTCAATCCAATCATCAGCAAGAAAGAAGAGCAAAAGAAGATCATACGACTGTCTTTAGAAACACACTTCCCTGCAGAATCTCAATCACTTTCCATTCTCCTAAATTAGTCCCATAGCCATAACCAGCCGCAAAAGACTCAGGGAAATGTAGTCTTTATTCCAGGTGGCTAGGAAGTCATCTAAAAATTGGATTCAAGAGCTCTGGTACAGAGACAGTATCCACCAGAGGAACTGGCATATCCCCTAGATTTAGCCACAGTTTCCCTGAAAATTGTAGAATCTGGGCAGGCAGGTGGAGGGCAAGAGCTCTCCAAGACAAAGTAAAGGATCTAATAACAAATTAAGGCCCTTGTTACCCACTCTGATCATCTCACAACAATTAGAAATAGATAGATCAGTAATAAATCTATGTCTTCCTTGATAAACTGAGTGATTTCTGAGTTCACTAGGCCTCATTTTCTGGTTAATTTAAAAGTCTGCTTAAAGCTTTACCTCTCATAATTGAGATCAATGTAGCATCATTTCTAGTTCTAATTGGATTTTCAAGGTTTTGCAGATGGAAAGGGATTGAAATTCAGGGAAGATATCAATGCTGAGCTTTGTAGGGTTGGAATAACCAATAGATACATTTTTTTTTTTTTTTCTGAAAGGGAAAGTCTAAATGTTTCTACATCAGCTTAGGGATAAATACCCATAAAAGAAATAAGAATGAGCAAATTTTGTGCAAAGCAGCATTAACTTTAACATATATTTCAGTGGGGCAAAGGTCCAGTAGTGTCAGAGTAGAATGTATTTATACTTCTATAAGGCAGTAAATAAATAGAACAGTCATGGAATTTCTTTCACTTAGTTGTTTGAATTTGCCTAAAAATAGAAATAGTAATAAAATGTGGCTATTCTATAAATTTTCAAAAGTCCAGGTACAGTCCAGGTATACAAAAATAGGGGAAAATTAATTAGATATGCAATGCTACGAGTTCATAACATATTCACAGAAGAATAGTGGAAAAATGTGATGCTCAGAGCCTTGTTGATTTATTCACACCAGATCATTCTATTTTGAAATTGTGCTTGTTTTTGAGCAGCATGAATAGAAACTTTTGTATGACTGGCAAACTGCAGTGTTTTTTCTTTTTGCCTTATAGTTTTTAATTTATGTAATATAAATATCACTCTTCTTAGTATATAGTCCTATAAGTTTTGATCAACTCACAGAAATGTACATCCACCAGCACAATCTAGATACAGAACTATTCTATCACCCTTCCTCAAAATTACCTTGTGTTTCTCCTTTGTGGCCAGTCTTTCTCCCCACAGTATACAGCCTCTGAGTCTGTCTTATTACAATTAGAATAATGCATAAGATTCACCCAGGTTGCTCGTGTGTGTTAACAGTTTCTTCCTTTTACTGTTGAGTAGTATTTCTTTGTAATGCCATATCATGATTTGTTTACCCATCACCATTTGAAGGGCATTTGGATTGTTCCAATTTTTATCAATTATGTACAGAGATCTTATAAACACTCACAGGAAGTTTTTATGTAAACATGAGGCTTATTTCTTCCGGATCAATAATTAGGATTAATTATTCAACCATATTGTAATTCATAGAAAACTACCAAATAGTCATAGTGGCTGTGCCATTTTGCTTTCTCACTAGCAATGTATCCAAGTTTCTGGTGCTTCACTTACCCTTCAGTTATTTATACTGTCTCCCTTCCCTTCCTCCCCTGCCCAGTCCTATATTTTTGTACATTTTTAAATTGCTTATTTTGGTTTTATTTTTGAGTTTTAGTAGTGCTACTTTATCCTAATAGTATCTTTCAGAGAGTAAATGTTTTCACTCCTGATGAATTTTGATGTATCATTTTTTAATGGATTGTGCCACTGATGTTCTAAAAACTCATTAGCTGCTCAACATTATGAATATTTTCTCCAGTTTTTCTGAATGATTTTCTAATTTTATTTCATTTTATACCTAGGTATATAACTGACTAAATATTTTTCAATTTTATGTGATATAAAGTACCGGTCAAAGTTCATTTTTTTTGCATGTGGGGATGTTCAATCATTTCATCATCATTTATTTAATAAAATTTTTTGTTCTCCATTGACTTGCAATTAACCTTAAAAATTTAACTAGCCAGCCATGTTTTGGGTTGTTTATTTCAGAATTCTCTATTCTGTTCAACTGATTGTTGTGTCTTCCTTTTGATCTATTACCATACTTTTTTGATTATTGCAGTTTTATGGTGAATACTAAAGGCATTGTGCGAGTCCTACAGCTTTATTTTTATTTCAAAATGTTATAGCTATTTTAACTTCTTTGCCTTTATATATAAATGTTACAATCTGCTTCTCAAAATCTTGAAAACATCCTTCTGGGATTTTGACAGGGAATGTCTTTAATTTATGTATAACTTGTGGGAATTAATGTTTAACAGTATTGAGTCTTCCTACCCATAACAATAGTATATATTATGTTGCCACTTATTTATATTTCTTTTTTGTTTTTTGATTTGAGAGGATCATTGCTTAGAATCAATTCAGCATGAGTCTTTGTTCTTGTTTACCTAGTAACAATCTGCATTCTTTCTTTTCTTATTGTATTTTCTTTTCCATTACACTTGCATGTTATGTTGCATTTTTTATTTTTATTTATTTATTTTTTTGTGGAAGGGTTTTTTTGTCTTCTCAGTTGAAGTTTACTCTGGGGATACCCTCAAAAATATTATTTAAGATGTCTACAGATCTTGGACATTATCGCTTGTTTATTGTATTCAGCATTGCATAGGTGGGAACTACATGTCACAAACAACAAAAGTGGAATAAGAGTTAAGGACCAGATGCACCTCTAAGGGCCAGCATTTTCTCATTGGCATGTATAGTACATTTATAGCTTTACTCCTCCAACTGCTTCTCATAGATTGTAGGTTTTTATGATGGTGATAAGTGACAGTGAGAATAATAAAACAGGAAGGTATTTTGTAATGTCAATGAAGTCTTATCTTTTGGTTAAAAAAAAAAAAAGCAAACAAAACTTTCACTTCAGTTAGATAGCTGGCATGCCTTGCTTGCAAAGCTAGTTATTGCAAGGTTGAAAGGCTTGAAAAAATAAATCACCTAAAATTTTACACATCAATATTTGTTCTATGTTGCCGTAAAATCCCTGAGGAAAAGAGACAGGTAGTGTAAATAATAAGTATTAGTAAAACATAGTGTCCTTAGATATTTGCCGCTTGATTTGTAAAAATGAGAATATGAAGCTTGGAGATGTTAACCCAGTGTCACACTAAAAATATGTTACAATCAGAAATGGCCCTTTGTCTCCAATTCCAACCTCCTTTCACCCTAGAAAACCACTTCCCATATTTTCACATATCCAAATTCTTCACATTTTTTGAAGATTCAATGCAAATCCATGATGATCACAAAATAAACATATAGAACTTCTTAGCCATCTCACTCAAGCAACAGTATTTTACATAGTTAACTTACATACTTATCTAAATATTTATTAAACACCTACTATATGTCAGGCACAGGTTTAGGACCTGGAGATACAGTAAGCAGACAAAATTTCTTGCTGTCATGCAGTATGCAATCTAATGAGGAAGACTAAACAGATATATAATAATTAATTATATGTATATTGAATTCACTAGAGATAAATCATATATATATAAAAAAAAAAGAAAGCAAGCATGGAAGGAAGATAGGAAATTTTGTAGGTTGCATTTTTAAATTAAGGTGGCTAGTTGTAGACCTCACTGAGAAGGTGACATTTGAATAAATTCCTGAGAGGTGAAGGAATAAGCAATTTGGAGATCAGGGGGAAGAGGATTTGTAGGCTAAGGGAGGATCCAGTGGAAATGTCCTGTGTTCAATTATGTCTGGTATGTTCAAGGACCAGCAAGAAGATCCTTTGTGCTAGAGTGAAGGAAGCTAGGCAGCACACAGTAGAAAGGAAATAAAAGAGATGTTACAGGTGGGCAGGAGGAGGCAAACACATTTATATGGCTTCATTGGCATTGTTGGGATTTTGTGTTTCTTTGTGAATCAGTTGGGAAGATTTGTTTAAGAAAACAGCAGACCCGATTCTTGTGGTTGTCCTAAAGCAAAGTGAAGGAGATACACACCAATCAAGTAATCATAAATAAATGCAAAACCAAACATACTAAATGGAGCTTATTAAATGGATTAGACTTATTTTAAGAATTATCATTTGTGCTCAGATATAGAAGACAAGTAGATATTAACTAGCTAAAGAATGTAAGTTAAATAATAACGCCTTATTGAGTGTTGCCATGCTAAGAAGCACTATTTCCAGCATTTGGCTTAAATGAACTCATTAATCTTTACAATAAAATTATAAAGACTATAGAATTATTGCTTATTACAGATGAGAAAACTGAAGTGCACCGAAACCAAGTAAGTTGCTCCTGTCCTCATACACACAAAATGGGAAAAATGGGACACAAAGCAGATGATTAGGTGGTTGCTGACCTTTGACAAAGAGAAGGGCAAAACCCTTGGTCTTCAGTCTACAAAATTTTTCCATCAGCCTTCTTCATCTACTCTAGCTTTCTAATTCTTACTCCTATTTTAATGCCTGCCTCAAATTTTCTCCTGACTAAAAAATTTCCTTGCCTTTCCAGCCACAGTAGATCACATTTCCAAAATCCCGTTGGAAGTATGATCATTCTGTTGATTTTTATTTAATGAACAATTACACATTATTATGTAAAATCTCATATTATTTATAAGCACTTTAAATAAATTTTTTATGAGGTTTCATTTTTGACTTTAATTTTGCAAATTGATTTTAAGTCCCTATGGTATGAGCTTAATGAAAATAATTGGGATAATTGTTTATTTGTGTCCTATATAGTGTTGGACATGAAGTTTTGAAATAATTTTCAACACAGAATAAAACAAAACAAAGAAATGAGTAAGAAGAAATCTCAGAAGTCTCTAGTAGCTGATATCTTTGTTTTACAGTTAAGACTGGGGTGCAGGACAAAATCTTCATCTATTGACACCTAAGCTAAAATAGTTACTAACTCATGTAAAGTATTATTTGTTTATACTGCTTTTTAGGACTCAAAGTGACATAGCAACCAGACACAGAGTAAACAAGCAACTGGGTGCCCCAAAGAAGTATGAAGCTCCAATAGGATGCAAGAACAACCTGGGATCTAAGACACAAGGTGATGGACCAATGCAAACAGGAGAGGAATCATGCAAAATAATGCAAATGAGACATGTGAACAGAATCAGTTTTCTGCTATCACCAGGGTTCTTTATGGTGCCTTGAAGCACCCATTTTCCTATGGACTGTAATCAACAATATCTGGAAAGTGTAAAATGTGCAGGAGAGGAGGTTCATTTTGACTTTTCTTGGTTTTAAAACTACTGGGACCTTAAGTGCTGTAAGTTTTGCAGGAGAGGACACTGGGTGTCTATCTCAGGTCTTAAATGTCTGACTTTCTAAGCAAATTTCTAGAAGTGAATTAAGACTGTTATTACTTGACAGGGGTAAAAGAAGAAAAACATGTTTTCTATAACTTTTTACTACTTGATGTACACATTTATTAAAAGGGGTAGGTTTCCTTCCTGCCACATCATGTTTTGTAAGACCATTCTTGAAGAGAAACAGTGAAAACCCTGTGGTGGGAGTTAAAATTAGTTCAACCATTGTGGAAGACAGTGTGGAGATTCCTCAGGGACCTAGAAATAAAAATACCATTTGATCCAGCAATCCCATTACTTGGTATATACTCAAAGGATTATAAATCGTTCTGTTATAAAGACACATGTACATGTATGTTCATTGTGGCACTGTTTATGATAGCAAAGGCTTGGAACCAACTCAAATGCCCATCAATAATAGACTGGATAAAGAAAATGTGGCACATGTATACCATGGAATACTATGCAGCCTAAAAAAGGATGAGTTCATGTCGTTTACAGGGACATGTATGAAGCTGGAAGCCATTATTCTCAGCAAACTGATACAAGAACAGAAAAGCAAACACATCATGTTCTGACTCATAAGTGGGTGTTGAACAATGAGAACACATGGACACAGGGAGGAGAACATCACACGGGGGTCTGTTGGGGGGTGGGGGTCTAGGGGAGGGAGAGGACGGAGTGGGAAGATTGGGGAGGGATAACATTAGGAGAAATACCTAATGTAGGTGGCCGGGGGGGATGCAGGCAGCAAACCACCATGACGTGTGTATACCTGTGTAACAATCCTGCAAGATCTGCACATGTATCCAGAACTTAAAGTATAATAATAATTAAAAAAAGAAACTTAGTGAAAGCCATCGGTCCCTCTATCTACTGTATCCTGGAGGAGGTAGAATGTCTTATCTGTATGAGTGTAAGAGAAGATATTACGTGTGAAAAAACATTTCTTTCTCCTTACTTTTGCAAGTGAACTGTTGCAAGAAGTGTATATTCTTTTGTACCCATCATAATGTACAACTGCTATATGTGGAATCCTACCAGTCAGGCTGTGCTGTGTACAATTCTGCTATTTCTGAGGTTCAGTATTTAGATGTCGTCATCCCAAATATAACACACCTCTAATAACAGTTTGGTCAATAATAAAGAAATTATTTTGCCTTCTGCCCTGTGTGCTTTATTTCCTTGTCTTACCATTTTTTTGTTGTTGTTAATTTAAAGAATTGAATTTATCAGACATTGAGATGTATGTTGAAATTGATGACATGCAAAAGTTTTATTAGAGACATTTTCTTTCTTAGCAATAAATAATAGTTGATAGTGTCTTCGATCTAATAAAATAAAATTTAATCATAATTGGTTTAGAAATAAAGTAAGGGTCAGGTAGTGCAAATTTTTGTCATGAGCAATGCCATGTCCCGGGGTTAATAAAAACATACAACTTCTGTGTGATGGCAAGAATTCACTTGGAGCCTGGCTACACTTGGAAATGAGTTTCATAGTCCAGCCAAGATTGCTGTGTTTTATAGGAAATGATAATTAAGTGGCTTCACTTTTAAGACTGTACTCTCATTGCTTCTAAATGAACACTGTCCCCTGCCCACTACTCACTCCCAGATTTTTAACTCATAAAAATGTTGTTTGTACAAAAAGAAAAGGCCCAAGGGCTTCTAAATGATGTTGTTAATAATATATGTCAATTATCTTCAGAGCACGGGGCGAAATATGTTATGTGTTTAATGATCTTTAATGATCTTTGCTTAATCATTACACAAAGAATCCAACCTGTAGATCTAATAACATCTGGTAGTCTATAATTTTTTTCTTCTTCTTAAAGTAGAGCTCTTGTTTAATGAAATCTGTTCAAACAATGGGCTTTCATTTTCTGTGTATATTCCTAAAGTGCCTGGAAAAAAAACGAGACACACTTTCCAGGTAATCCCTTTCTAAGTTTTACTACATGCTTAGTGGAGAGCAGTGAATGGGTCACATTTAAGGGGTGATGAACATAGTACCTGATGTGGTGTCAGGTGTTCGTGGATTTAGCACTGGATCCTGTAGTACCTGATTTGAATATTTACTAAGTCACATTTCCCTCTGAAATGTAGCCTTTTCCACACTGAAAGGCTTCAGTTGTATTTGAATACTAACATTCCTTCTTTTGGTCTGCTTCTTTAAACAATTTTTTAAGTGCCCAAGTCAATGCAAGCAGTGAGATGAAGGGTAGAGTCGAATAGCAAAAATTTAAATCTAAATTGTTACTCCCACACCTCATTCAGTAAGACTGATTGTGTCGTGTAACCTTATGGAGATTTAAATTTTTGAGAAGATGGGACATGCCTGGCTTGAGAAGAAGGAAAAACATGCACAGTTACAGACTTGGATAAAGTTACAGACTAAAAAGAGAATAATTTATTTCTATCTCTGTGATGATAGATTAGCTTGGCACAGTAAAATCTTCATGCAAATAATAAATAGAAAAAAAAATGGACCAAGTGAAATCTGATTGAAGGAATTGAAAAGCTCCCAAGACACTTAGAACATATGGAGCTGAGTTATCCTGAAAAGAGATGCAAAGAAATCTCACATATCATCACCAAACAACTTACTCATTTAACAAAATACCACTGTCCTCAAACACCTGTGGAGATACAAAATTTAAAAATAAATAAATAAAAGTAACAACTTCTAGCTTAAAAAAAAGAGAGATGCAAAGAAAAGTGAGCCTGATATTTAGCACTTTTCTTTCTCTTAAACATTGGCTGATACACACATTGCTACTGACAGACTGAGAGGATGAGCAGATGTTTCACAGGCTCATTGGTTAACGGGACAAGCTTTAGAGAGCAGGATCCACCAAGAATCTCTGAAGACAATGCTATAGTCTGATTGGGTCCCTCCATAATTCGCGTTGAAACCTAATCCTCACTATGGGTGTATTAAGAGGTGAGGCCTTTGAGGAAGTGATTAAGGCATGAAGGCTCTGCTGTCATTAAGTGATCAGTGAATTATAACTGTTAGATAGCAGAGATAGAATTATAAAAGAGACTGAAGACTATATGTCTGCTTCTTCCACCATGTGAGGACTCAGAAACAGGGCACTATCTGTAATGCTCTCACTAGGGAGCCTTGATGTTGGACTTCCCAGCCTAGGGAACCATGAGCAATACATTCCATGAGCGATTGTTTATAAATTACCTAGTCTAAAGTAATCTGTCATAGCAACCTGAAAATACTAAGACAAATGACAATGAAGGTGTAGACCAAACCTGACTTAAGGAACCTTAATAAAAACTAAAGCCCATGTACATATTAGGTCATGGAATGTATTGAGGCAATATGTCCCTATACTATCTGGATGATGGAAGCGGAAGTCAATTCATTTTTTACCAAGGAAACATCATGAAGGACTTGAAATTAATTATTTGACTTATTTTACATCAAATTTAGTCATAAATTGTTAAAACACATTTTATAAGTGCTTATTCTCATTGAGGATTTAATAACAACCTTATCTAAAATGGTACCCTCCCTTCAAAATTTTCTTTTAACTCTTTATTTTTCTATTTAGTCCTTATCTGTAACTCATTATGAAGTTTAGTTTTCATGTGGCTTTTCTGTCTCCCTCATTGCAATGTAAGCTGGGCATGCGCAGAATGTTTTGCTTATTGTATCCTCAGTATGTAGAACAGTGCCTGGTCTAGAATTTGCACTCAAGAAATATTTGTTGAATAAAAGATACTCATTTTAACTTACATGATACCCTCAGGGTTACAGGACCTGAGGGAATTATGCCAGCAGTCTAACAGTGATCATATCTTCTTGATGGGGGATTGTAATCTTTTCCTTGAAATTTATTTTTCATATTTTCTACCATTACAATGTATTATTTTTGAAAGCAACTTTTAAACATGTGATTTCATTGGAAGCTAGCAAAATAAAAATTCCAGTTCTTTCTCTTTTACAGATTCAATGTTCAAACACAGAAATATTTACCAAAAACATGTAAAGTGTTTTAGCATAGTCATGCTGTATATAATTATATTATCCCCTATGCTCCCCTTTTTGGCGTACCTATGAATTGGCCGGGTTAGACTGGATGACTGTGGCCATGGAACAGAGCCAATTAATCAGACTGTGAAAATTACTCCCTCCAGCCTGTTCCCATAGTCCAGGACAGAAAAAGAGAAAGATTTATTTCTATCTCTGGTGATGGTAGATTAGCTTGGTACAGTACAATCTTCATGCATATAATAAATATTTTAAAAATGGACCAAATAAAATCTGATTAAGGAAGTTGAAAAGCTACCAAGGAACTCAGTCCAGGCCCCTACCATTACACAGTACCCTAAAAGACATGGAGGTGACTTTGTTCTAGAGAATATCTAGTACACATGTTGCCAATGTGTGTTGCCATCTAGGCTCATTTATTTTCTTCTACAAGGATTGGGTATATCAAAATATGTAATTTAATTTAAAATACAACCTATGATTTTTTGTTTTTTGAGACAGAGTTTTTGCTCTGTTGCCCAGGATGTAGTGCAATGTCATGACCTCAGCTTACTGCAACCTCTGTCTCCTAGGTTTAAGTGATTCTCCTGCATCAGTCTCCTGAGTACCTGGGACTACAGGCACCCACCACCAGGCCTGGCTAATTTTTGTATTTTTAGTAGAGGTAAGGTTTCACCATGTTGGTGCAGGCTGCTCTCGAACTCCTGACCTAAGGTGATCCACCCACCTCGGCCTCCCAAAGTGCTAGGATTACAGGCATGAGCCACTGCACCTTGCCAGCAACAACCTATGATTAATGATCAATGATTAATCATATTAAGGTTGTCCTACCAATAGGTAATGACTAGTGTAACTTCACTGAGCAGTTATAATTATAGCATACAAAAGAACACATACTTTAGTGACTTGTATTGCTCAAAAAATTCTATGAAACATTCTCATATAGTAGATATATCTTCCAGACTAATATAAATATTTTAAAGGGTAAATTTACATGTGGAACTTGTCAGCTAAATTATATAGAAGCTAAACTTTATCAATTCATTTTATAGAATGCTAGCATTTAAGCTTATGATCATACATACTTTACTGCACACCAAATCTGCAAACCATACTTTCATATCATATACAGACAAAGTCTGGAAGATGATTTAAGGAGTAAAAGGAGATGACTTAAGGAGTAAAACATTCTACAAACCTATAGTAACTAAAACAGCATGGAAATGTTATAAAAACAGACACAGAGACCAATGGAACAGAATAGAGAACCTAGAAATAAATCCACATATTTATAGCTAAATAATTTTCAACAAAGATGCCAAGAGCATACATCGTGGAAAGGACAGACTTTTTAAATAATGGTGCTGGGAAAACTGGATTTTCAAATGCAGAAGAGCAAAACTAAACCCCTATCTCTTACCATATACAAAAATCAACTCCCAATGCATGAAAGACTTTCATGTAAGGTTCAAAACTATAAAACTACTGGAAGAAAACATAGGGGAATCATTTAATGACATTGGTTTGAAAAAAATTTTCTATAGATCTGACTTCAAAAGCAGAGGCAAACAAAACAAAAAAAGACAAATGAGGCTATATCAAACTGCAAAACTCATGTACAGCTCAGGAAGCAACAGAGCAAAGAGACAACCTGTAGAATGAGAGTGGAATGAGAGAGAGAGTACAACCTGTAAAATGAGACCATTTATCCTCACAGGACTCATATCCAGAACATACAAAAAACTCAATATGAGAGCAAAACAAACAAACAAATAATTCTATTAAAAAGTATGTAAAGTATCTAAATAAACATTTCTCAAACGAAGGCATATGAATGGCCTAGAAGTACACAAAAAAATGCTCAACATGACTAACCATTAGGGACATGCAAATAAAAACCACAATGATCTATTATCTCACCCTATTTAGAGTAAATATCATCAAAAAAACAAAAAATATGCTGTTGGGATGCAGAGAGAAGGAACCCTATACACTGTTTGTGATAATGCAAATTAACATAGCCATTACGAAAAACAGTATTGAATTTTCTCAAAAAACTACAAATAGAAAGAATTACTTTATGGGACCCAGCAATCTCACTACTGGGTATTTTTCCAAAGAAAAGGAAATCAGTATATTGAAGAGATACCTTCACCCCCATGTTTAATGCAGCACTATTCAGAGTAGCTAAGATATGAAAACAACGTAAATATTCATGCACAGATAAACAGGTAGAGAAAATGGAATGGACTATGATCAAGCCATGAAAAAGAATAAAATCTTGTTATTTGTGGTAACATACCATGAGCCTGGAGGACATTAAGTGAAATAAATAAGTCACAAAAAGTTAAATGCCACACATTCTCACTCATAGGTAAGAGCTGAAAAAAGTTGATCTCATAGAAGTAGAGAGTATAATTGAGGTTGTTAGAAGTTGTGAAGGGGAGCAGGGTGGGGAGGATAGGGAGAGATTGGGTAACAGATAAAAAATTATAGCTAGCTAGGATGAAAAAGAAACAATGTTCTATAATGCTATGGGTGACTGTAGGTAACAATAATTTACTGTATATTTAAAAGAACTAGAAGAGACATTTTTTAGTTCCCAACACAAAGAAATGGTAATTGTTTGAGGTGATGGATATACTAATTACTCTAATTGTATTATTACACATTGTATAAATGTATCAAAATATCACTCTGCATGCCATATATAGGTACAATTATTATTTGTGAACAATTTTTTTAAGTCCACTAAAAAAGAAAATGCTTACACATCTCAGACTTGGTGTTCCTCCAAAAAAGTGGTTGGATCCCATTTCATTCCTCACCCTGCATTTAAGCTTGTCGGTCAGAAAGCCACTATCTAGCACCCAGTGTCTTTGCTTTTTTTTAAAATCACTCTTAAATATATTTAAGCAAATAAAACAAGAAAAGAAAAAGAAAGAAAGAGAAAGAGGAAGGCATTGAAGGAGGGAGGTAGGAAAGAAAAATAATCAGACATTTGAGGCATGTGAACAAAGTCACTAACAAAAGTTAGAGACCAAAATAAATCTTAACATCAGAACATTTGAAAAACAGAAATACTTCAGAGACAAAAAGAAAACTTTAACATATATTTTAATATGCTGAGGCATAAATTATATTTCATTGTTGAAAAAGAACAGAATGCTCTTAAAAAGAAAAGATTTATATAAAAAGAACAAGCTGTTGAAAATGAAAAAAGATAATTGACATATAAAAGTAAATATAATAATGAGAAGAAAAAGTTGATGAAAAATCTCAGTAGGCAGCACAAAAGATAAAGAGGTGAATTGAAAGTGAAAAGTGAAAAAGAAGAGCAGGCCAATCAGATCAGGAGGCCCAACACATCAATAAGCATTCCAACAAAAATAAGTTAAACAAAGGAAAGAAATAATGAAATAATGAATAAGAATCATAACATTTTTCAGAACTGAAAAACTTTAAGTCCAAGCTGGAAGGGCCCACAAAATGCTCACTGCAATGAGTGAAAGGGACCGATAAGCATTGAATCCATCATTGTAATTATTTAGACCATCAAGGTAAAGGGATATTCCAAAAGTATTCAAAGAAAGGCAAAAGATATGGGACATAAAAAGAGGAGAAAATCAAATTTTTTAGTAGCAACAGGGAAATGCAAAAGGCCAGAAATTACTCCACAATTTTGAGGAGAAATTATTTTTAACCTATAATTTTATACCCAAATTAACTCTTAAAAGAGAGAGAGTAAAAAAAAATGATCTTACAAAAATTTCAAAAATATTACTTCCCTTGCCTTGAGCTCCTTTAGGGTTGCATCTAAAAATTCAGGAATGAATAACAAAGATGAAGACATGGGATCTATGAAATTGGAGATGCAACACATTAGATAAGGAAAGATGTTGGATTGAAGGAGCATAAAGGGAAGTGTTGTGGTGAAAGGCAGGCAGCAAAGCTACAGGAGCATCTAAGGCAATTCAGCTCCAGAGGGTGTAGAATGCTCAGGAATATGTCTCAAAGATGACAATTCTTGAGCCTTAGCCTCCCGAGTAGCTAGGATTACCGGTGCCTGCCACCATGCCCAGCTAATTTTTGTATTTTTAGTAAACATGGGATTTCCCCATGTTGGCTAGACCAGCCTTAAAATTCTGACCTCAAAGTGATCCACCCGCCTCAGCCTCCCAAAGTGCTGGGATTACAGGTGTGAGCCACCACACCTGGCCAAAATGGCCATTATTAAAATGTCAAAAAATAACAGGTGCTGGAAAGGTTGCAGAGAAAAAGGAATGCTTATATACTGTTCATAAAAGTGGAAATAAGTACAACCATTGTGGAAAACAGTGTGGCAATTCCTCAAAAACAGAACTACATTCCACCCAGCAATATCATTACTGAATATACATCCAAAGGAATATAAATCATTCTATCATAAAGACACATACATGCATATCATCATTGCAGTACAATTCACAATAGCAAAGACATGGAATCAACCTAAATCCCAATCAGAAGTAGACTACATAAAGAAAATGTGGTACATATACACCATGGAATATTATGTAGCCATAAAAATAATAAGATTATATCCTTTGCAGGAACATAGATAGATCCAAAGGCTGTTATCTTTAGCAAATTAAAGTAGAAACAGAAAAAGAATACTGCATGTTCTTACTTATAAAGGAGAGCTAAAGGATGAGAACACATGGACACATAAAAGAGAACAACACACAATGGGGCTTACCAGAGGGTGGAGGGTAGAAGGAGGGAGAGGATCAAGAAAAATAACTAATGGGAACGAGGCTTAATACCTGGGTGACCAAATAATCTGTACAACAATCCCCCATGACACAAATTTGCCTATGTAACAAAACTGCACAGGTACCCCTGAACTTAAAAGTTAATAAAAAGATAATTGGATATACTTGTGTTCATTGTAATGTTTAACATCATTTCCTGAATATGTAGAAATTTTAATTAAAATTTATACAAACATGTAAATAAATAATTAGTTTTCTAGTTTCAGCTTAAAACTATTTAAAAACAGTATTATTTTTCTTGCATCAAAGTCCTTTGGTAAGCTAGTATTTAAATAAACAATAGAGAAAGATTACCAGATGGAGAGGGGTTGAACAATAGGCCTGTAACTATAGCAATCAAAGAGAACACTTTAAGATAATTTTATAGGTAGTACATTCACTACAATGCAAGGAAAATAATAGACAGATGTCTCATTAGCTCATGAAATTTGTATATTCTTTATCTGTAATTCGTAAAAGCATTACCCAACATTCCAACTAAGCAGAAGATTGGGCCACTTGTAAAATAAAACACAACAATGTAGGGAGTTAACTGAGTTCATCTTTCATCCAGGCAGATGACTGTCATTCACTAGAAAATGTACTGCACCCAGTTTAAATTTCGTGGAAATTTAAATGTGCTTGGTATCTCTCCAGGGCCACCAGGAAGTTAACCTCAGCATTTGTGAACAAAGCTGAAATTACCTGAAGTGATCTTTGGACTGGTATGACTTGGGATAACTCCATTCACTACCTTTTCGTTTTTTACATAATCCTATGCATACTAAGAATTTTCCAATTGCAATATAACAGCTGCTATTTAGAGTCAAAAGTCTTTGGAAAAGTATTACCTCACTAAGGATTTTAAAAATGCATTTATAGCTAAGAAACTGGAAGTCTGGATAGTTTAACACAGAGGAGATGGATTTATTGTTAGGCTAGTAAGGGCTTTGACTTAAAGAAGTGGATTACTAGTACCATCTGTAAACTTCTTAGGCTCAATAGCTCAAGCGATGCTGTTGGCTGGCCTCTTGTCATTTTAAAAAAATGTACGCTGATATCTCTATTTTAGAGTCTTCACTGCAACTCAGACTTTACTACATATCCTATTCATTAAAAAGAATAAGAAAGCAAGAAAGATAATCAATCTATCTTCATATCTGCATCGATGCTTATATCTATCTAGCTTTGGGTGTCATATTTTATATTTGCTTTATAGGGCATTCACTTTACATACTCTCATTTGAAATTCTTTACATTTTATGTATATCCATTTTAAGTGTATCCAGAAATAAGGACAATTTGACCACCCAAGATGACGATATTCTCTCATAAGCCCCACAAGACAGGCAAATGCTTAGATGTTTTCTCTCTCTACCAGAAGTAGCTCTCTGACCATGAAAATCCATTATATTGGTCTCCTGTTCTTTTCCCAACATTGGTAAATGGCCCTAGAAAAATATCGACTGACATCTTCATGGTTCTCTTCTTACACAATTTCGGCTCCCTCGTCCTCATTATTTAAGCAGTCTATGTTGTCTTTGTATTTTATTTAGGTTGCTAGTTGTTCTCAGAAGAAGAGTTGATCATCCATAAGCTATTCAATGGTACTGGGAAATGGAAATTGATTTATGTAAGTTTAACGGACATTGATATTACTCTATCTCAAATGCGCTTGAGCATATATATGTAAAGTTCATTTCAAACTAAACTGGGAAAGAAAACATAAATAACAATTTAAAAAGCAAAACAAAGAATGCTTAGATTAAAAAGTAGAACCACATTTCTTCTTAGCGTATACAGGGAGAAAACCCAGCAAGTTCATAATTAGGGCTTTCCTGCTGTGATGGATCAAACTTTAAGTATGGGCCTTGAGATCACCAAAATTCAGACTCATGTCTATGAATGGGGAAAAAGAGCCTGGAGATATTTTTGTATTACCATGTGTTCTTGTCCCCATGTGTATGCTTTGTATTCTTGCTAGAAAAACAAACAAACAAACAAAAAGCAAAAAAACAAGAAAGTCTGAGCTCATATCATCACTTTTGCCAATTCTCATCTTGAGAAGAATTCCATCGTCTGTGGTCTCCAGAGGCTCAGCACCTATGCATATTTGTGAATTTGAATTGAAGAAAATTTTAATTCAAAGGGCCATTTATGAGGAAACATATTTGAACATGTACCTGCACACACATGAGCCCAATAACTGCCATAACACAGAGCTGATATGTTACAATCTCTTACAAAAACCAAATAAAGCCAGAATTTAATATAAAATGAAGTAAAAAAATTTTCACTTGTATTTTTTAAATAAGTCACACTAGCATTAAAATTATTTTTAAAATACTATCATTAAATTTAGACTGTTTGGAAAGACAGGACAAAGGCAATACTATATACTCCAACCTAAAAGATATAGACAAAGAGAAAATAAAGGGGGAAATGCATTCATTTTTAAATGCATTCCTTAGATAATTTGAAAAACTCTCACCCCCACTCCATCCCAGAAAAGAAACTAGGAGAAAATACACACAAACGTATATATATGCCCATATATTTATATATGGACATATTTATGTATAATATATTAAATAATATTATTAATATAATATTAATATTAAATAATTAATTAAAACAGAAGCAGAAAATACAACTTTTTAAAAGGTTATACTGTGAGTTGAACATATTTTGAAACCTTTTCATTCCATTGCAAACATCAAAAATGGTATATTAAATGCTTTAAATACTTTAAAAAATCATAGGTTAAAATACAAGAAAAGGAAATTTCTAGAGATTGAAGTGAAAAATGAGAAAATCTACCATGTTAGGTTGTGATTTAAACCTGACACTACAAACAGTAAGAAGCAGACACAGACATAGGAGCTCAGACATCAATATCTTTCAGAATATGGGGACAACCTCTGGATTCACGGGATAAAGTTAGGAATTGCCTATCCATCTGAGAATGAAGTAACTCTAGACCTTATCACCCCCAAACACCAGGCTATAAACCACAAGCTACAAACGCTTGTTTTATAAACCCTTCTATAGCTCAGACCAGAAGACTAATATAATTGCAACATTATGATTGTTAAAATGATAATCTACACATTACATAAAATGTACCTGCAAATGAATGAGAAAAAAAAAATCTCAAAGAAGAAGTAGTTCAATGATATAAATAAAACACTCACAGGAAAGGAAATTTAATTGCCTGTATCTATATATCTTTACCCTCTCAGGTTCAAGGAAATGTATATTGTTAAAACAATGATGTACCATTTGTAACTGCTAGAGTTTCATTTTATTTTTATTTGGCAATATAATCTATAATCTAGATACTGCTATGACAGTGTCTACAGTTGATCATTGCTATATATGATCATTTTTAATAGATTTGCAAAACTGAATAAAATAAATATATTTTAGAAATTATAAAATAATTCGAGAGCCATAGAATATGCTAAAGACGAAATATGTGAAAGAAATTAAAAATTTTTAACATAAAAAATACTTCCAAGAGGCAGTAAACTTATGTAATTTTAGTAAATTTTTAAATAAAACATCCAGAATATGTACTGAATGTGACAAATTAATGACTTATTGTAGCAGGAGTGGCCGCAGGAAACAGATCTCTTGAACACTGAATAAAGGAGGGAAGAGTTTATTCGGCTGGGAGACCAGGGAGTAATTTGTTGAAAGCCCAGCTCATTTAACAAAGGAAGGTTCTGCCTTTATATAGGCTTATACTTTAGATGTTACACGTGGAAGAATCTTAGGTTTATAGCTTTAGGAATCACATATGAAAGGGTTCCTGTTTACAGGTTAGGGCTCACATGGGAAAAGGTCTCTGCTTACAGTTTCAGGAATCACATATGAAAGGGTTCTGGTTCACAGTTTTCGGACTCACATGTGAAAAGGTCTCTGGTTTGATCTTGTTTTAAGTAAAAATAGTGTCTTTCAGAGAGTTTCCCCAAGACCAAGCATGTTATTTTCAGGAAGGAGATTCAGGAAGCGCCAGCTGGCCTGTTCTCTCTTCTATTGAGATGCACAGTGGATGACACAGGGGGAGGGAATCCCAGATGCCTGGGTCTCCTTCCTCATTATAATGTACTTTTCTCCCCATGAGATAAATGCAATTATATTGAAATTATAGAAATAGTACAGAAAACTTATAAAACTTATTATTTATAGAGATGCAAATATCCCCCAAATTTTCAAACTAAAACTCTTGATGTATTAGAAGGTGTCATAAATAAAAAAATACTGTTTATTGTAGTAATAAAATGTTTTAATAAGTTAATTTTTAAAATACAACATTAAAAGATTAAAGAGTAAAGCAAATATAATACCAACATTAGAAAAAAGTACTTGATATAATTCAACCTTTAATTTGTTTAAAAGCTCATAATATGCTATATTTATAAAGAAATATATTTGATATTTTTATATATACCTATGTAATCAACATATTTATATCTACCTATCTATCTAAAGGTTCAGTCAACATTTTTGTAAAGGGTAAGATAAAAATATTTTTAGCTTTGTGATCCATATTCAACTCTGCTCATCATCGTAGTATAAATGTAGCCATAGGAAATATGTAACTAACTGGCATGTCTGAATTCCAATGCACCTTTATGAAAACGGGGTCTGGGCATTTGGCCTATGCATCGTAGTTTGCTGAACCCTGTATCAGAAACATTCTGCTGGTCCTTAAACTCATGAATTAGCAATTAGAATTACTTCCATACAAATTAGGTAAAAACTATGGATGCCCACTGTTTTAGTCCATTTGAGCTGCTATAAAAAAAAATACCATAGACTTGGAAGGGATGACTTAGAAACTTATTTCTCACAGTTCTGGAGGCTGGGAAATCCAAGATCAAAGAACCAGCAGATTTGATATCTGGTGAGGGGCACACTTCTTACTTCCTCCTAGCTTACTTCTTACTCTATCCTCACATAGCTGAATGAAGAGACATATCTCTCAGTCTCCCTTTAGAAAATCATTAATCCAATTCATGAGGGCTCTATCTTCATGACCCAACTACCTTCCAAAGGCCCCATCTTACAACATCATCAACTTGGGGGTGAAGATTTCAGCATATGAATTTTAGGGGGATATATTCAGACCATCGCATCACAAATCTGGCCCCCAAATGGATGTGTTTCTCATATGAAAAATATATTCATTTCATCCCAATAGCCCCCAAAGTCTTAACTTTTTCCAGTATCAAATTTAAAAGGTAAGTCCTAAGTCTCATTTAAATATCATCTAAATTAGATTTGGGTGAGACTAAAGGCAGAAGTCATTCTAAAGCAAATTGCTCTTCAGCTGTGAATCTGTGAAATCAAACAAATCATGTGCTTCTAAAATACCATGATGAGACAGTCTTAGCACAGACATTCCCATTCCAAAAGAAAGAAAGAAGATGAAAGGAGCAACAGGTTTCCACCAAGTCCAAAACCTTAAGTCTTGAGAATAATCTTTGACTAGATGGTACACCCTCCAGGCCCACTGTGGAGGACATCCCCTCTCATGAACACACTAAGGCTGTGATTCTGCCCCTGGAGCTCTGCTGGGAGCAGCACACACAGTAGGGGTCTGTTTGAGCTTTACCTGGGGCTACAGAAAAGCAGAATGATAGAGTACTGAGTCCAAGCCTCCAACATGAAGCAGTGCTGGCAGCAGGACCTCTCCTTTGAAATAATTCTGCTCCTCAGGTCCTTGAACTCTGGGCCTGTGGCTGAAGGAGCAGCCCTAATAATTTCTGAAAAGCTCTGGGGTCATTCTTCCATTGTTTCAAATATTAAGTCCTGGCTTATACTTCTTCTACTTAGCTGAAGTCCTTGTCCATGTGATTCTGGTATTACATTATATGTTTTTAAATTATTCTTACCTTTTATGCCTGGTTTTCTCGTGTGTGTGTGTGTGTGTGTGTGTGTGTGTGTGTGTGTGTCTAACTTGTATATTTGCTACATGTTTATCTGTGAGGAATCTGTAAGGCCTGCATTAAGATTGTGTTCTTCCAAAGATTTACTTTGATTCTGCCATTTGGTCCACTCTAAGTACACCCCTGGTACACTTATAGTGTAAATTCAGGCTTTAATTTCACCTAAGGCCTGACCTGTTAACATAAAATCTAAGAAGCAATTTGATTTCCTGTATTCAGAGCCAAAGCAGATGAATCTCCTAACTAACTGACTCGGTGATGTCTTTTTTCTCTCATTGGAAACTGATAATAACTTGCCCCAATACCCATTTAGTAGTTTATTTGTTGTCTCTGTGCTTCATTCTCTGTCACAGTCCCAATACCCAGAGTGTGGTTTAGCAGAGTGGGTTGAAAAAAAAGTTTTCATTAATTAAATCAATAATCTTTCTGCTTTTAGACACAAATATAGCTTTCAGAGCTAATACATAAGCAATATCAGTGACTCAGTATAAAATAACGAGCATTGTTTTCTGAGATTCCCACATCTAATATCAAATCTACCACTCTACTAAGAAAATACAAATATTTAATGATAGTTCAAGTAGTGAGAAGACCAAAGTTTGGAACTGTTTTGTTCAATCTGACTGCCCTTAGTTATGTGTGGCCATTGTAATTTGAATTTAACTTAATTAAAATAAAATAAAATTTTAGAAGTCTGTTCTTCAATCACCCTAACGACATTTAATTACTCAATAGCTATGTGGTACTGGTTACTCTACTGGAAAATACAGAATATAAAATATGTTCATCATCACAGGAAGTTCTACTGGAAAGCTCTGCTCAGGCATATGCCACAGGATCAGAGGAAGTCATAGAGGAAGAAACTTTTCTGCATCAGATTAGTAAGAGTATTTGAACATCTGTTCCAAAGGAAAGAAAGGAAATCCAGAATGAAAGTAGCTATGGAAAAATCCCACCTTTTCCCACTTTTGCGCCAACCTTCACTTCCTCTATTTTTCTTCTGAAGAAGTTAAATACTCTTTATTTGCATTACTCAAATGGATTCCTCATTTCTTCAAAATTCTAACTCAGAGATCAGCAAACTTTTTCTATGAAGGGCAAAATAGTAAATGTTTTAGGCTTTG
The DNA here is from genome assembly GCF_009761245.1 of Sapajus apella. Classification (NCBI taxonomy): domain Eukaryota; kingdom Metazoa; phylum Chordata; class Mammalia; order Primates; family Cebidae; genus Sapajus; species Sapajus apella. The sequence continues at coordinate 9,268,809 of NW_022436992.1, read as the reverse complement.
TGTATCATATGGTCAGTGTCCCAACTACTGAACTCTTCCATAGTACAAATGTATCCACAGGCAATAGATCAACCAATGGGCATGTCTGTATTTCACTAAAACTTTCTTTATAAAAACAGGCATTGGACAGGATTTAGCCTATAGCTTGTAGTTTTCTGACTTCTGCCATAAAAACAAACAAATGAAACAAGAATACCAGTTCTCAGTTCTCCAGCTGTAAACTTTCAGAAGCTCAGGAGAGGTATACAGCAGGTTTCTTGTCAGGAAAATGATGTTTAATAAGAATTCCAGAAAAGGCATTAGATTTGGGTCATGGACAGAAAAGCAAATAGTGCATCAAATATATCACAAAACAAAACATACAGAAAAGTAAAAGTGAGGAACACATGAGGCCAGGATCACACAGGATTTGTGATCTGGAGCAAAATAGAGTTAAATATCCAGACTACGCCTAAGTCACAGAGACTGATACGGAAGAGCTGGGCTCTGGGCTAAGCCACACCCTTAAGTCTGGAACCGCAGCCCTAAGTGAAAACAGCTGATCCTGATTTTTGGCCTTTTTGGCCTGTCCCACAAAGACTTCAGCTCGGAGAGCAACACAAGCAGCTAAGCATCGAGGATTCACGTGGCTGAGCGGCAAGCCAAGAAGCAAGTGAGCATCTGAGACTACAGATGGATGCGGCTAACTTCAGACGGTGTGGCTTTGCAGAGGGCCCAGCCAAAGATGGCCAGCTTCAGGGAAAGATCACCTTCCCATCCCTTTTCTAGCCTCCCTTTCTACTGAGAGCCACTCTCCGCTAAATAAAGTCTTCCGCTTTCGTTACCTTTCAAACACGTCGTGCGACCTGATTCCTCCTGGACGATGGACATGAACTGGGGTGCCGGGAAAACAGGGCCTGCCACCCTGACCCTCCGCTGAGCTGGTTGGCACTTGGCTGTCCCCAGATGGTAGAGCTGAAAGAGCATTGGTTGTAACACCCTTGGACACTGCTGCGGGGCCTGCACAGAGCCTGCTCACGTTGGAGAGGTGCAAGCCATCGGTTTCAGCATTCGTTCACTTCGGTTGTTCCAGTGTTTGCTCCTTTCGTTCCCAGACTTGCCTGCTCGCAGGCTCCCTCTCACGAGGAGTGGCCAGCCTCGAGCTAAGTGAAATGAGCCACTCCAATTCCTGCCTGTGAAGGGGGACAGGAGAGCTATCCCATCTCCTCATGACAATGTGTAGAAACTGAAGTAGGACCTGTAAGCAGCCCCAAGTAGAGATTACACAGGAGGAAGTGCTCAGCACTTAAAGAAATAAGTTGCTTTAGTTAGGTAACTCAACCTATGTTAACACTGGATGGGAAGCTGCGAGGGTTAAGAAAGTTTATTAGAAACAGGAAGCAGGAAGTTAGAGATACAAATGATATCTGACATTTACGAAGCTCCCTGTTGAATGAGGGAGGTCAAGGCTGCATTAATGAAGTTCTGCCAGGCGGGAGCGGTGGCTCACGCCTGTAATCCCAACACTTTGGGAAGCCGAGGCAGGTGGATCATTTGAGGTCAGGAGTTCGAGCCCTGCCTGGCCAACATGGTGAAACCCCATCTCCACTAAAAGTACAAAAAATAGCTAGGTGTGGTGGCAAGTGCCTGTAATCCCAGCTACTTGGGAGGCTGAGGCAGGAGAATTGCTGGAACTTGGGAGGTGGAGACTGCAGTGAGCCGAGACTGTGCTACTGCTCTCCAGCCTGAGCAACAGAGCGAGACTCAGTCTAAAAATAAGAAAAAATCTTCTGCCTCATTGTATTCTGGGAAAAACTTGGTCCCTGTCTACTTCTCCACTGTGGGTTCTCATGATGCGTCTCTCCCTTTCTAGATTATCTTCTTACTGTGTTTTGTCCCAAACTTTTAGATATTTGTTTTGTTCTCTGCTTTCCTTCTAACACCCTCTTGATATGTTTGTCTTCTGATGTAATGACAGCTGATCAGTTGGATGAGATAGTTGAAAAAAGATGAATACTGAAATGCATCGGAATGAATTGTACTTAGCACTTAGCTTAAAGGGGTCTCCAAACAAACAAATGTTTTGCCAGTTTTTCTTTTTTGAAAGATAATTCTTTATTATGGCAGAAATTATATAAAATTCATGCCAATTTGTTGTGTATTCTGTTACCCAAATTGAATCTTCATGTTGGATAGCTTTTTCTAGAACTTTATACATTCACTTCCTGGTGGGTATTGCCTTGGTAATGTGTGTACATTTAATATCACATTGCAAGCACTACATGTAGTTTAAGCAGTATGTGTTGAGCACCAAGATTAAGCTTTTGATGTTCATATTGTTATTTGTTGTTGTTTTACGCCAAAACTAGCCAATATCCCTCACAAAGAATATATGCTTACCCAATGAGAATTTTCTAAAGGACTATCTAAAGCCCCATGCTCAGTAAGATGCCAGTTCCATTTTGCCTATTTTTATTTTGCCTCCATTTATTATTTCTTCTCCATCTCCTGTCTTCAACAAGTTCATTTCCATAGATTTGTTTACTCTAGCTATCTCCGAAGTGAGATTAATGCACTCCTAAGAGTTTGAAAAACTATCCAGAGGAGCACATGAAGAAAATCCTAGAATTTGTGTAAAAATTTACACTATATCTAAAAATAAAGAAGAAATTAAGCTTAGTAATTTGAAAATATTTACGTATGTATAGTACTTAAGATAAGATACATCCATTTTTATATAATTATGTATGATCTACAATATAATATACATGTTTATCCAGTTACAATATTTGATATGTGGATTGCCATTGGTACCCTCATTTAGTGTCTATGTAGGATGACCCTGCATCACACAGAATAGTCAAGATATCCTTATGGAAGTATGAGTATTCAATAATACAGAAAGGTTGAAACCATGAAAGTTGGGTAGAAGACTCAACATGTGTCAATTTATATTATTTGTATGAGTGATTTCTATATTAAAATGCATGACAATACAAAATATATGGATAACAATATTTGTTCTTAATCTGAACCACTAAAGAAATATGAGAGAAAAAATAAGAAAAAATCCAAGAAGAAAGATACTCAACAGTTGTTTCTTTACAAATATGATACTTTGGGGAACATTTTGATAAGGATGACTACTGGTGGAGAAGGTAGTTTGATGGAATTAAAAATAAACAAGAATACCAACCACTAAAAGGGCTCCAGATAGATTTCATTGCTTCTACATATTTTTTCTATTTAATTCTTTGGAAAAGTATAAGGCTCATTACTCTGTGACTCTATTTATATTTTCTATTCTTATTTTTCACCCTTTAATAAACATATTATATACCCTTGGCACATTAGACTACATGAATATTTCTGTAATATGCCTTATACAGAAAATCATAAACTTCTTTCTTTTCTGTATTTCAGATCTTCTCCATTTTCCAAGCTAATCTCTAATGCTAATATCTTCAAAGATCCTTCTCTATCCTTCTCACTGATATTTTGTATCTTCTTTTATATGTCCATTTACATAGCTGTCTTATCATTTATGTCCCTCCAGAGAAACAATTTTGCTTTATTTGCTTTTGTCTTATACAAGAATCCTTCCATGAATTGACCTGGCTCCAATTCCTCAAGATCCAGTCAACTAGATCTTGTGAACTGACTGATCTCTGAGTCCAGTCACTGAATGTCTACAGCCTTTTAGCATGAAAAGAAAAAATCTTTAAAAATGTTTACACCCATGTTTTATGTTTCATTGGATTGGGCACTTCATGAGGACAAGTACTATGCATTATTCTTGATTCAAACCTGATAACTCCTAACAGAGCTTATTAAGTATATGACACTTAATAAATACATGTGGACTAAACACATAAAATTTAGCATGTAATCCATGGCTATGGCTTTGCTTTATACCTCATTTGGATCAAATAAAATCATCTTGTTAGATTGTACTTTTCAAAGATGACCACAGCAATATTTCTCACTGCACATGATACTGCGAGTTGATTTGTGCCCACCTCTCCCCCAAAATTTACATGTTGAAGTCCTAACTATCAGTACTTCAGAATGTGACTTTAGATATAGGATCACTGCACATATAATTATTTTAAATTAGGTCATTAGGATAGGCTGTATTCCAATGTGACTGGTGTCCTTATAAAAAGAGGAAATTTGAGTACAGACAAATACACACAGGGAAAATACCATGTGAAGATGAAGGCAGACATTGAGGAATGTTTCCACAAGTCAAGAAATGGCAACAATTATCAACCCACTAGAAGCTAGGAAAAGAGACATGGAACAGACTCACTCTGACAGTCCTCAGAAGGGACCAGGTATATTCTCATCTTAATTTCAGATTTCTGACCTCTTGTGAGATAACTTTCTGCTGTTTATGCCACTTCATTTGAGTTACATTGTTATGAAAACACTACAAATACTAGTATATATGATTTAAGTCAGCACTTCTGAAAAGTTAAGTTTTGAACCTAGAACCAAGATATTTCAAACTCCAATTTGTGCTCCAGAATGTACAGACTTCAAGGGTTACAACTCATCTGTGTTCTTTCTAAAAAACTTTCATTCACTATAAAACCCACTGGTTTACTTCCCTATTCAGGTAAAAAGGAAATCTCAAGGTGATTTACAATATTTCACATTTATTATTAGATAATCATAGTCATTGATTCATTTCATGTTTATAGCTAGCATGATTCAAGGGTTGTCAGTGTATTTTTATCATCCAAATAAAATGAAATAAAAAGACCGACATTGCAGTCAAATTCATATCAATTCCATGATGAGAGAAAAATCAGCTAAAACATTTGTTAGGTGTAAATATAATAAAAGATAGTAGATATCATTTGTTCTTAAACCGAGTTATGGAGAAAAAAGTTGGTAGGAATTCTTGAGTGTGAAAGCAGGTCTTATTTTAGAGTTGACTGTGTAACGGGAATCACTGACTTCATACGTCACTCTGCCTTTTTAACGACAATCTCTATGTCGACCTTAGATTTAATATTTGAAGTGGCTGGAACAAACAGATGATAATAATCATGTCAGAGAGGAAGAAATTTGGCTTCACTATTACTGTTTTCGAGGGCATATTGGGTTGACTTATTTCTAAGTTAGTGTGTTATGGTAGTACAAAAGGAGAAAACTTATAGATATGTATTTATATCTCTGAAAAATATATTCAAGATCTCAAGGAGAATGTCCTATTCCTCCTTTTACTAAAGGGTCATTTCATTGCATGGCACATGTTTCTGTGAAATTGAATTGATATAAGCTGTATTTCAATAAATTTTCCTTACCCAAAGCAAATGAGTAACCAAACCTAAGGTGCTTCTTGTCTGTTTCATCTGTTCTGGGAAACAAGATTCTATTTTTTATTTTTGCCTTGATTCCTCTGATGAGATGCCAGTAATCTACCAACACTATGCCCAAAACAGACACCTGTAAATGATCACACATTCCTCATTTAGTCTGATTATGGGATCAGAGTTCTTAATACAGTGATCCATTGAGTCTCTGTGAGATCATGAGAGTTGCTTTATAACTTGAAACATATTGTCTTCCTTGCTTATTTATATTTGATAGAGATGGTCATATAGTGAATTTAACATAGATATGTAAGCAAGTTTTGTAGATTAATGTATACATTTAAATGTGTATTTAAATTATAAATTACAACTATATATGCCATGAATTTCAGATCTTGTTTATGGATGAATTTTTTTTTAAATAAATGAACCTGGAACAGCTTTGTCCTGGTCTCATTTGAAACTTCTTTTCCTGCCAATCTGTTCTAGATGAGCCACAGATCCTTTTTTTTCCTAGACCAGTCCATGGACCATTATGATTCATGAAAAAGTACTTTATAGTGGTCACCTTTCTAGTTAGTCCATATGTTAGAGTTGAAGTTTTAATTGCAGCTTATTCTAAGCCTTTGTCTACAATTTCTAAAGTTTGGAGTTTTATGTACAGTGTCATGTACTATTGTATTAGTTATCCATTTGGTATAACAATGAATACCAAAACCTAGCATCTTAACACACACTTATTACTTCACACAGTTTCTGAGGGATGGGAATCAGGAAACTGCAAGTGGCTTAGCTGGCTGGTTCTGCCCCAAGTTCTCTTAAGAGGGTCCAGTCGGGCTTGGGTCTCTCTGCAGGGATGCTTACAACATGGCAGCTTGCTTCTCCCAAATTTGTGATCTGTGTTTTAACAATCTCTTTAAGTGATTCTGATGCATGCTAAGGTTTGAGAATTATTGAACTAAGTAAATTTTTTGAAAGATGCATGCCTGTTAAAATTTCTGACAGAATTTTCTAATGGAAAACATCGGTCTTTATATGATTATCACCTTACATCTGAAAGTATTTATATTCTTCAACTGTAGAGGGATAGGAATACAGAAAGTTTTCTCCGGTCCTTAGCTTTGTTTTACTTATTGCATACTGTACAAATTCATGAGAATTAAGAATTTCAGGAGGTGTATAATTTCTCCTCTTATATTTTTGAACTAATTGCACCATTTGTTCAAAAATGCTTCCTTTGTGCAACAGTAGGAGGATGTTTCTGTTTTACCACCAAACAGACCCAGGGTGATGATAAAAATGTTCTTTCCCCCCTTTCCCAAGCCCCTAACTCTCAATATTTGCACTGCTTTAGAATATACAACTTCTTTCTGCAGAATACTCGGAGCTGAAAAGCTTTTAAAACTTTCTGCTTCAATCGCTTAACTTTTGCTCTATAGCAATTCAACCCAACTGTAGGTACATTACGCCATAATTAAAGTGCTTCAGTAAGCAGCATGGACACTGGCGTACTCAGCTATTAGTAAAAGAAATGGGTAGAAATGTTTTAAGATGCAATTTTGTTCTCCTATTAAGTGGAGACAAATTCTTAAATAATAATTTTGTTTCAAACTTCCATATCTCTATGATTAAGTTTTGAGGCTCTGCTCCTCCAGGAACAAAAAGCTTTTAAGTTTAGGCCATCCTTAGTACAATGTTCTTCCTAATGATAAATGGGCATGTTACCAGCTGGGAGGTTAAAAAGTGAGAAAAGCCTAAAACTAAAACTATCCTCACAGTATGGTGTTTCACTTAATGACAAATGGGACTGTTTCAACTTGAGAGAATAAAAGATGTTACATTTACTTTGAAGCAGAGCAATAGCCAAATGTTCACTACTACTGATTGTAGATGTGTTTAAATGAGTAGGGCTCGTGGCAGAGTACCAGCCCCTATCACACTGAGAAAGTGTCATTATCATTTTCTCTCCTCTGGAGAACACATTTGTGCTGCTTAGGAAATCACTTGTATTGTTATCCTTAGAAGAAAAACAAAATAAAAATACAAAAATTGAAATGTTTAATCAGGGCCGGGCGCAGTGGCTCATGCCTGTAATCCCAGCACTTTGGGAGGCTGAGGCAGGTGGATCACGAGGTCAAGAGATCGAGACCATCCTGGTCAACATGGTGAAACCCCGTCTCTACTAAAACTACAAAAAATTAGCTGGGTGTGGTGGTGCGTGCCTGTAGTCCCAGCTACTCAGGTGGCTGAGGCAGG
>NW_022436992.1:9146100-9261150 GCF_009761245.1 Sapajus apella | reverse complement strand
AAAAAAAAAAAAAAAAAAAAAAAGGAAATGTTTAATCAAGTAATCCTTTTATTTTGTCAGAGAAATTTTTAGAAAAAAAGAGCAACGATGAACCACACTCATCAACTTCGTGTTTTCAAAAACCTGCTTTTGAGCATTTGTAATTTAAAACATTCCTCAAATAATTTCTCCACATTTTAGTTAAACACATAATATCATAAGAAGAGAAAATGTAACATAAATTATTGATCAGATTTTTGTGTTCACAGAACACCTTAAAAATAAAACGATGACTTGTTTTCAAGGGAAGAAAGAACAAACAAGAAAGATGACGTGAACTTTCATTTGAATTCAGGTGTGATGATATCTACTCTTACAAATGGTTTTCCATTCCATGATTGATCATATGAGGGATATTTTTATCATTTATTGAAAAGAATTGTCCATATTTAGCCTATTGGCATTGGCACAAGATTGAAATTATTCAAGAGTGACTAGAGCACATACAATCAGTATTGTTCTAGAAAATGCACCTATTATACAATGACAAATTCTTTGCAATGACAGCGTGAGACATTTTGAGATTCTAAACAAATCAAGAAATAGAAGTTCCTAGCATACCTAGACTCTCCTTCCATGAGTAAATACAATGCTCTCTCTTTCTTCTTGCCTTAACTATAAATTCATTCTCATTTAGCTATAGTTCTTAGCTATAGTTTTTTTTTTTTAAATGCTTATCATCCAAATCTGTCTCTGCTGATTTATTGGCCTGTGCAATACTACCAGAACATTTTGACCTCCTGCCATAATCTGCTCCCGAACTTAGGCATTTAAAATCGACCACTTTATTTTGCCTACTAAGTCTCTGCAGACTACCACATAAGGTAAAGAAAAACAGTAAGACTTAAATTGTTTTTTTGTCAGAGAAATTTTCTAAAAATTTCTCTGACAAAATAAAAAAACAGTAAGACTTAAATGTTTGGTGACCCATGCTCATCAGTTTCCAACCATGATGTAATCTCCATAGTACTGCCACAGAAACAAACCCTCCTTATTCTGACAGAAGCTCTGCCTGGCTTCCAAATCAGGTTGCATCACTGCTTCAGTGTGCCTGCTGCCATGTTCCACCATGTGGTATCCTGGCTGTCTGCATATTTCTCACACCTTTTCTTCCAGTCAATCCAAATCTATTAGTCTCAAGTAACCACTTGCTCTGAGATGTTATTCTGGATTGCTCCTCACAACAATCACTAGCAATGCCTTTAAACTCAGTCACCTATCCAATCACAAATTGAGACTCATTTTGAACGTATTTGATTCCAGCTGCTTTCACAAACACTATCTGTCTTCAGTTGACTGTGAGTTTAAGCTCATTTATAAATTAGTCATTCCATTCAATGACTTAAAAGGGGACCATTGAAGAGGAGCAAACTATAGCTTGAAAACGAAGTTTGATTTATGAATTTCAAACTTCAATTCATCAGATGGGAAATATATTTAAAAAGTCAAATGATTTTACTTTGTATTTAATTCTAGGTCTTATGAAAGGAGTATAAGCAATGTGTTTATTATTTACTGTCCTGCACTTTAGCTATGGTTATTGTGCCTCAGTCTTGGAAGATTTGCCCCACACAAGAAATTGAATTTCTGTGTTTGATTAATAACAAACATCCCACTCGCTATTTGTGAATGCAAACACATACAACACACTATGAAACATAGTTTGCTTTCCTAAGGCACCATCGTGCTAACAACTCAGCAAGTAATCGAACTGTATTTAATTATTTACTATAATGCCTTTTGGTATAAAATCAAGTTGTCTGGTTTTTATTAGGTTTATATGGCTCTTTGTTGCCTTGTTAGGGCTTAGGCTTTCTTTAGAAAACAAATCAACATAGCAGGTGGCTATGATGAAAAAAAGTTTTTGCTTTTAGAAAGATAAATTACCAGCCGGGCATGGTGGCTCACGCCAGTAATCCAAGCACTTTGGAGGACAAGGCGGGCGGATCACCTAGATCAGGAGTTCAAGACCAGCCTGACCAACATGGTGAAACTACGTCTTTAAAAAATAAATAAATAAAATAAAGAAAGATAAATTACCATATAACTCAATCAGAGCATGTACAGTTTTAGAGTAAACTGCACTAGTTTACCATGGGTATCTCTTCACCAGCATATCTCCCTACCTTCTTGTTTTTTTCTTATATTTCACATTTTTTTTCCTATCTAAATAAGAACATCCTTTATCACTTTAATCTCCTGAACTTCTTTCATTCCTTGGTAGGGATGATTCCATGCACTGCTTTCTTTTCAAAAGATAAAGCCCATATAATGATGCTTTTTATTTTAATCTTTTTATTTTTAATGTTTTTAAAATTCTTTATCCTCTACTATATCTTTTTTCTTAAATGATCAAGTATTTCCTTTCAATGATCTGACAAATTCTATGTCTTTCTGACTGATGCCAAATCTGATGCTATGTAAAAAAAGAGAACCATTGTCTGGGATCAATAAGATAAAAAGAAATAGGCCGGGCATGATGGCTCATGCCTGTAATCCCAGCACTTTGGGAGGCTGAGGCGGGTGGATCACCTGAGGTCAGGAGTTCAAGATCAGCCTGTCCAACATGGTGAAACCCTATCTCTACTAAAAATACAAAAATTAGCCGGGCACGGTGTTGGGTGCCTGTAATCTGTAATCCCAGATACTTGGGAGGCTGAGGAAAGAGAATCACTTGAACTGGGGAGGTGGAGGTTGCAGTGAGTCAAGATCATGCCATTGCCCTCCAGACTGGGCAACAAGAGCAAAACTCTGTCTCAAAACAAACAAACAAACAAACAAACAAACAGGATTGGGAAGATGGGAAATTATAGTCAAATCCCTCTAGGCTTTTGCAGTGTTTCTTAAACTTGACTGTCTCTGAGAATGAGCTTGTCAAAGAAATACAAAGGCTCTACGCACAGAATTTGCATTTGCAGGGGTAGTGACAGAGGCTGAGCATCTGCATTCCTCGGAAGTTCACTGGTGATACCAATGCGGACGTGATTACACCAGGGCCTTAACTTTGAGGATCGCTGCTTAGGAGCATTGTGTTTGTAGACTTACTTTTCTTCTCTTTTTCTTTCTTTCTTTCTTTTTTCTTTCTCTTTGTCTCTCTCTCTTTCCTTCTTTCATCTTGCTCTGTCACTCAGGCTGGGGTCCAGTGGCTTGATCTCAGCTCATGGCAACCTCTACCTCCCAGGTTCAAGCGATTCTCCTGCTTCACCCTCCCGAGTAGCTGGGACTACAGGAGTGTACCACTACGCCCGGCTAGGTTTTTGTATTTTAGTAGAGACAGAGTTTCATCATATTGGCCAGGATGGTCTTGATCTCTTGCCCTAGTGATCCACCCTTCTCAGCCTCTCAAAGTGCTGGTGTTACAGGCATGACCCCCAGCACCAGGCCCATATTTTTAATCTTGTCTCATTTAGTATATTTTTTAGAAGTTTATTTCCAATATTTATCAACTGGAAGATTTTAAATAAAGCTCTTTTCCCTGGATAATCTAAAAAAGTAAAATTAAAAACTTTGTCAGCATGGGAAACACATTCACACAAGATGAGAATCTTCTGGAACTGAGCAGCTATTTGCTTTTGGTGAGATATGTTATCTCCAGTTATTCTGGGTTTTTTTCCTTTAATTTCTAGTGTTCTAAATCTCTGATACTTTGATAAATAGATTTTTTTCTCATCACTTATTCATAAATGTTTCGTAACTTTTATATAAGGGTGTGATCTTTCCAAGTAAATCTATCAATCAATTTATATGTCTACACACACACACACGAACATATGAAACTTCGAATTATTGGCTCTAATTATTTACAGTGCATTTATCAAATTTCTTCTGTATAATATAGTTACATACTGAATATATGATAACATAGCTAATTTAAAAATTTTGAGGTTTCTTACATGGAATTTATGAAGTCAGTTTTTTAAAAATATTTCATATGAGCATCAAAAGAATGATAGTTATATATTTGTTACTCTGTGGGATTATTGTTTTATTGGTAATTTCTGTGGACATACAGAAATTTACATAAGTGACATTATTTTTATATTATTTGTATTTTGCTGATTTTACTGCTATTTATTTTATTTGTAATTTATGTAGGTATATATATGGGGTACGTGAGATATTTTGATATAGGCATCTAGTGCATAATAATCACATCAGGGTAAATGGGATATTTAGCACATCAAGCATTTATCCTTTGTGTTACAAACAATACATGTATACTCTTAGTTATTTTTAAATGTAAAATAAAATATTGTTGACAGAAGTGACCCTGTTGTGCTATTAAGTACTGAATCTTATTCATTCTATCTATAGTTTTGTATCCATTAACCAACCCTACTTCCCCACCCCGACCACTTTATTGTCCTTCCCAGCATGTGGTAATCATCATTCAACTCTCTGCATACATCAATTAGATCACAAGTGCTTTTTAATTTATAAATCTTCTATACACAATCTTTTTTTTTCTCTGCCAATGTTAATGTTTTCCATTGTGACTCTGGATATGTCAGCTTATCCCTCAAAGTCTTAATATCACTCCATTAAATTCACCATGCCCAGGGACAGCGTTCCATTTTCTGTAAACAGAGATTTTTTTTGCCTATTTTTGAACTGTATAAAAATATCATCATACAATATGTACTTTGCTGGGCATCGGCTTTTTTTATAAAAAATGATTTGAGAATCATCCATGTGATTGTATACATCAGTAGTTTATTCTTTAGTTGTTGCAGATTCTTCTATTGTTTTTCCTCCAATGATAAACATTTGAAGGTTTTCCAGTTTTAGGTTATTATAAAAAGTGTTCTGCTATAGTCGCTGCTTAACTTTTTTTATCTGCTAGTATATATTCCTAGGAACACTTGGGTTGACTTTGCAATGTTTTTGCTGTTACTAGCTTATTGACTTAATGATGTTCACAGGGAAAGTTATTCCTCACAACCTGCCTACTCGTCAGTCAGCTAGCCACTTAATTACAAAAATTGAATATAGATTGGTCCTCCATATCTGTGTTTCACATCTAGGAATTCAATCAGCTTCAGATAAATAATATTTAAAAAAAAATAAATAAAAATACAAAAATTAAAAACAATATGTTTTAAAATAGAGTATACTATTTGCATAGAACTTATATCGAATTAGATATTATAAGTAATCTAAAGATGATTTAACATATATGGGAAAATGTGCTTAGGTTACATGCAAATGTTATGCTAATTAATACAAGGAAGCTGAGCTTCCAAAGATTTTGGTGTTCTTGGGATTCCCAGAACAAACTCCCCATAGATACCAAGGGAGGACTTTCAGAAACACTAAAGTTGAGTAGAAACTTAAGACTCAAAATATATAAAACTTATAACCTTTGACTTTAGTACTGTGAATAAATAATTTCAATTCATGGTAAACTCAGGAAAGCCACAAAATAGGAGGAGATAAACAACAACCGACGTTCAATAGATGGTAAGATTCATTTCAGTGGAGTGAAGGAAAAAGGGCTTCCTTGAAATTGTAGTCTAAGAATTTGGTGAGATGTGTTTGATCTGGTAATCAGATACTGGAAGGCAGAGAAAATAATTCAGAAGCATTAGGATAAATATAGGCATCTTTGGAGGGACATTTATATACATTTTTAATATATAAAATTATATGTATAAAAGCCTACAATTTTCATGTGATATGTTAATCACTACATAAAACTTTTAGTAATACTTTGAAAAATCATAAGGTGTGTAAGGTGTGGAGATCAATTCTTTCTATGTGAAAATGAAAAGAGTATGAAAAACAGTAATGAGAAATAAACTTTTAGTATAGGTTATCTCTTGATTCAGAATAAATTATACTTCTCGTAAATCTTTCTGATTTGTGATTTTGAAAACCAGTATTTAGTGACGAATTTGTTTTCCCCTAAGAGACAGTGATTTACCTTGCCCTGGTATTTTTGGTGGACTAAGAACTCATCACAGGCATATGAGTAAATATTGATTAATATAAATGATAATGGTAATTTTAGTTCAAAGGAAGATTAAACTGAGAAAACCTGGCAGGTAAGGGTGATATATGCTGCAATTCACTGGCATAACTGAACAAGAACCTTGTAAGAAGAGAAAACCTGTTTATTAAACAAACAAGAAGTGTATGTTGTGGGTCTGATCATGGAAATGAACTGTTTTACTTCATGACATGCTGATGGTCAGCCATGTGACAAGTGTAATAATGCTAGATGCTTTTAATAAAAATTTTAATATATTTTATATTGAAGCAATGAGTTGTAAGTATTACTGCCTTATTTTGCAAGTATTTAATCATTTGATCTGGCATCTCTTCAACCTTCAGTATTCAAAACAACATCTCAAATTCAAATGGTTGAAAATCCTGGCTTAACTATCTCTGGTTAAAAATTAGGAGACATTCTTTCTCATCATACCAATGGACTCTAAAGCAATTTGCCTCACTGAATTAAAAGTTGTACCCAGATATTTAAACAATCAACTTTTAATTTAAAGCTAGAGTTTGGAAGATTTTGGAGGTTTAATGACAAGCTTAGAATTCTCATTATTTGTTGGTTTATAATAAAGTACCCCAAGACTTAGTAGCTTAAATACCAGTTTATTATGATCTCACAGGGATCTATAGATTGACTGGGCTTAGTTGATCAGTTCTCACTTGGAATTTCTCATGCAGCTGCAGTCAGATGGTGAATGTGGTTGTCTAGAGGCTCAACCGCTTTGGATATCCAAGAAGACTCATATACATGGCTGACAATTGATGCCTTGTCAGAAAGGTGTCGACTGGGGCTTTTAATCAACCATTTATTAACAATGCCTACATGTGGCCTCTCCATATGGCTTAGATTTCTCAAGACAAGTGGTATGGCTCTGAATCAGGATCCTCAAAATGAGTATACCAAGAGGTGGAACACAGAAGCTGCCAAGTCAGCAAAGATCCCGTGTTAGTTTCCCACAGCCACTATAAAATGGGCCTGTGAGACACTAGGTGGCTTAAAGTGACATAATTTGTTATTTCCAAGTTCTGAGACCAGAAGTATAAAATCAAGGTATTGATAACGCTGTGCTCCCTGTGACGTGCTGTTCTATTCCACTCTCTTAGCTTCTGGTAGGCTATAGGCATTTGTAGACTCATCACTCCCATCCTTTGTCATCACACAATCTTCGCTCTGTATCATGTATGTGTCCCTATGTCTTTATTTTCTCTTTTTATAAGGACACCAGTCATATTGGAGTAGGGCTCACCCAAGTTATCCTATTTTAACCTGACTATATCTACCAAGACCTAATTTCCAAATAAGGTCACATAGGGATTAAGCCTTTACCATATCACTTTGGGAGACACAACTCAACTCATAACAGGACCATAACTCACTCGGCACATTATAATATGTGCTATGTTCTATTGGTTGAAGTAATGTCAAGGCCTGCCCAGTTTTGAGGGGGTGTATCATAGAGTTTGCTTTTTGAGAGTGGATTGGTAAGTCACACTGCAAAAGAGTTTAAGGGATGAGAAATATTGAGGTGGACCTCTTTAGGAAATGCTGCCTGTCATTCTCTACCCTCTGTCCAGAGTAATTTGCTTTTTTCTTATTTGCAAAACTCACTCACCCATTCCCAAGATCCAATGGAAATGTCATCTAAAGTATCTCCTGGCATAGAGAAGGCTTCACAGATGCAATTCTTTGAGTACACAACTTCTGGGTTACTTCTGATTTGAAGACCTCTGACCTAAAGGAAGACATTTTCTGCCACTCACATGCTGATATAAAATGTTGAGACTGGGATAGGTAACTACAATGACATTGCAGTTCAAAAAGTAGGGAATGTGAATTTTGGCATCATCATCCATCTTTTTTTATTAAAAAAAAATGGCCTATGTTTTCAGCTAAGCACATTTTTTTTCAACAACTTCCTTCTTGTAGGTTTGCAGCTACTAAAAATGATGGGGATAGAGTAAATAATCCGATAATGAGGTCTGAAATTAAACCTCTATAAGAGAAGTGACACACATTTTTGGTGGGCTTACTCAACATGCATTTGCAACTTCCTTTTGATTATTTCCTTCTATTATAGAGGCTGGAAAGCTAAGTTTTCTCTCAGATTCTTTTGCAGCTAGGGTTCTCATGACAAGATTCTCACCAATGAGATGTAAACAGAAATGGGCTGGCGCTTGATAATCACACTCAATATCCATCTTTCACTTTGGAATAATGATCTGAGGACTGATTTTCAGTAGCCATCCTGTGTCCATGATGGGAGGGTTAAGAGAATTTTAGAAACCTGGGCCCTGAAATCCAGCTTAAGCTGGTGATTGAACTGATATTGAAGCTTTCTGTTACCTGGGTCCTTTGAGCCACCATGTGCACATATGTCAGAACCACCCAGTGGAAGATAGGACAGCTACAACTTCAGACTTATTATTACAGAAAGAAATAAAATTACTTTCTGTAATAGTAAGTCTGAAGTTGTCTTATCTTGGGGATTTTTCTTACATGCAGAATAAATTTCTGTTGTTTTAACCTAGTTAGTTCATGGAACTTGGTTACAACCACTCTTGGAAACTAGTGCAGCAACCAATCAATAATTGCCAAGCATAGAAAGAGCTAGAAAAATATGAAACTTAAGTAAAAGTAAATCAATAAAACTGATGACCCCCAAATAACTCAGGTAATAAAATTAGTAGACAAGGATAATAAAACATCTACTGCAAGTATACTACATAATGTTCCATAAATTAGAGGAAAACGTGTATGGTGAGAGATACAGAAAATATAAAAAAAGGACTACATCAAACTACTAGAGATGTAAGTTATAATGTCTGAAATGAAAAAGGCATTGGATGGGATTAATAATAAATTTTACACTACAGAAGAAAGATTAATGAGCTTGAATACATAGTAATAAGAATGGTCCAAAATGAAATATAGAGAGAAGAGTAAAGTAAAAAATGAACAGAGCATCATTGTTTTGCAAAGTAAAACTAAGTAGCTATGTGAGCAATCAGAGTCCCATAATAGAGGAGAGAGGGTAAGACAGAAAAAACAATTTTCAATCTTTTAATGCAAGTGATAAACCCACAGATCTAAAAGTTTCAATGAACTTAAAATGGAAGACATGAAAAAACTACATCAAGGCATATCATAATTAAATTCCTTAAAATTAGTGATAAAAATACAGTTATTAAGTTATCCAGAGAAATAAGATATATACAGAGTATCAGAGGTAAGAATGATTGCAAAAATCTTACTGAAAGCAATACAAGCCAGAAAGCTGTGCAATGAAATCTTTAAAGTATTCACAAAAACAATCAACATAAAACAAAACAAAAAGTTGTCAATCTAAAATTCTATACCTAGCAATAATATTTTTCAAGCTCCATTTTTTGATACACAAAAGGTTTTAGGTAAGGAAGCTTTACACTTGCTTTCTCTTTGCCTAGAATGTTCCTTCCTCAGACTTTCTCAACCTATCTTCTATCATTAATAGGTCTAACCTTGAACCTTCTTTGATTTTAGCTATAACCAAACAATCAAAGCTTATTTAACAGCAAGTTTATAGAGCTTTATATAAGGAATGTGTGAACATTCTTTCCCAATATACAAAAAAAAAGAATTACAATTTTTATTACCCTCAAAACACATATTATCAATTCATACATATAAATTATTCATATGTATGAATCATATGTAAAAATACATATGAATTAAATTATAAATTTACATATGAATTATTCACATATATTTCTATATATTAAATTATTCATATAAATTTACCTATGAATTATTCATATCATAAATTCATATTCATAATTTATGATTAAATTAGAAAGTCATATGTATTTTGGGGGTAATAAAAATTTATAGCAGATTATGTATTTGTGGCAGGTCACCCAATAGCAATAAAATAAACTTACTTTGCTAATATAGAAGTAAACTGACAAGATTTGCTGATGATTGTGAGGAAATAAGAAAACTTAAAAATTACCCCAGGTTTTTTGACAGTTAGGAGAATAAATTGTCATGGAAATAGGGAAAACTATGAGTGATGTATTTTAGGGGAGGAA
Source organism: Sapajus apella (assembly GCF_009761245.1). Lineage (NCBI taxonomy): Eukaryota > Metazoa > Chordata > Mammalia > Primates > Cebidae > Sapajus > Sapajus apella. Next base: position 9,251,040 of record NW_022436992.1, on the reverse strand, counting down.
ATTATGAGTATATTTTGACATATAAAATTGAGATACCTGTTAGATATCCAAGAAATGATATCAAGTCAGCAGTTAGACATAAAAATCTGATGTCAAAAGCAAAGTAAAATCTAGAGCTATAAATGTGTGAGTTATGAGTATATATATATACATATATATATATATATATGATTTGATTATGGGACCTACAAAGTAGGTATAAATAAAGACATATCTAGAAACTAAACTCCTGGTTACTGTAATATTTAATGATTAAGCAGATGAGAAGAAACCAGCAAAAGAGACAAAAAAAGAGAGACATGTAACTGCCTCCACCCCCTCAAAGAACAAGAGACACTAATGTCCTGATCTTTAAGTAAAGAAAATGTTTCAAGGAGGAAATACAAAAATGCATCAAATGACACCAATAATTTGGAAAAGATAAGAACTGATAGTTACTTATTGATTTTATCATATTGGTAATGTGTACAAGAGTAGTTCTAAGAAATAGTAAGGATGCACTGCATACTATTGATGTGGACCTGAGAGAACTGGCAGGAAGGAAGTAAAGACAATGCATTCTATGTTCTAAAACAGAACAACATATGTAAAATACAAAGTCTATCTGGAAATCAAAAATATGTAAATAAATAAACAAAAGGACACACTCATAAAAACTTTAAGGGTACAAAGAGATAACAAAACAATATATAGAGCATTCTAGACTACTTAGAATAACTAGTATAAAACACACAAATTTGTCCACTGGTACTCATATAGGCTTTATACATACATTAGAAAATGCAACAATATAAATTATTAGTCATAGTGTGTTCAACAGAAAGCTTAAAAAAATCCAACAAATATTGTCTTGAATAAGTCAGAGTTTTATGATCTAAGCCAATATATTGTCATGATCGAGCCACTCAGTGCTTTTGTTATTGCTCAGTGTTGTCATCAATATACTTAAGGTTTTCTTGTTTATCCCCTTTGCTATCCTCAGTATTCTCCAGATCCATATGTGTGATACCTCCAATCACAAGATCTGTGTCTATGATGGGAAGAATGGAGAAGGTCATGAGCAAGGTGCTGAAAATACATGGTCTCCACTGGCCAGAGCTATCTCTAGGAGCAAGGCAGTTAAAGTTGAATACTTTATAACAACTAAAGTAGAGGAAGGCAAGGGAAAAGAGGGTACGAATGGCTTGCGAGTAACTAATTCAGAGTTTGTCTACATAAGACAAATGAAGCAAGCATTTAAGTCAAGGGGAAACAAAATAAAGTAAGAGGAGCATATTGAAAAAAGAACAAAAGAAGAATGGGATATGAAAAAAATTAAAAATAAAGAACGAACTTAAGAATTGTTATTTAAAATCAATTATCAACATTAAATAGTGGCCTTACTATGACTCTGCTAAATTTTAAATGAAAGAGATAAATAATAATCATTTAAATATGAAAACATATCAACTTCAAAACAAATTGACACATGCTAGAAAGTTTAATATACCATTTCAAATATTTGCAATTTTCTAAAGTCCAGTTGAGATGGATAAACTCTCAATAAAATTTATATGATGAAAATAGTCAGAGAAAAATTAAAATACTGATAGGACATTAGCCATAGGGAGGGACATAAAAAAGATAGTCAAATATTTACCTCTCCAGAGACACTGAGCCTATATGGTTTTATTGCTCAATTTATAAAACACAAAGAAAATGAGAATTCCTGTTATTTAAATATTCTCAAAGCATAGGAAATTATGAAAAACTTCAAATTTCCTGATCTAGTCCCAATTTCAAAACAAAATTGGACAAACAACACTATATCACTTATATGTAGATTAAAACGTTACTGCATATTAGTAAACAGATTACATGACCATATTTACAAATAACACACACCAATCAAATAAAGTTTATTTTTGAATCAAGAGGCAGGCTCAAAATTGGAAGTCTCTCAATCAACTTACACTATTAATATATTAAAAAAATGAATCTCAATGAGGGAATATAATATTTTAGAAGTAGGAAAATTGAGATGTATATTGGCTAAGAAACATATTCAAAATAAAAGAGATTATATATGGCACACCTGAGATTTAATTACAAGTCTTTCTGACTTTGAAAACCTATTTTCATATATATTAGATATTTAGTTGTTTCCAGGTATTAGACAGTCATCAGTAAATCACAAGATGCCTTAATAAAGTATTTTAAATTGTTCAGTTGTTTTGGGTATGACAGAAAAATCTGGACAAGAGGTTTTTTTTCTTAAGAAATCCAAGTTTTTTCCCAGAAAACCATCAGCAAGCATGCCTTTATGTCTCAGTGACCATAACTGGGCTCAATAGACCTCTGCTATTATTACTGAAGTGGGTGCATGGCTTTTGAAGATTCTCTGTGGAAAATTGCTAGGAAACAGAGTTTGGGGTTTGCTTTTAGGAAGATAAGCCATGTCCACAACAATGACATTATTTCTTTGATGGCTGTCAAATGATAACTTCAGCACCTTCCTTCCTTAAGTCAATCAATGAAGCACAGTACAAGGTGAGAGACAGAAGGGACATACTTGATTTTTAGGCAATGAGTCCACTTACTTTCAGTCATTTCTCTATTCTGAATTATTTCCATGATACATCAATCTCCTTAATGTAGTCATAGATGCCCATATGAACTTCTAGTTTGGCAAATGTATACGAATAATTCGTTTTGCAATGTAATCATTTATCAGAGGGCCAATGACAGTTTTATTGAATCAGACACATAAAATAGTTTATAGTCAGAGGACACCGGAGGGCAAATCAGTAGTAGTGGTAATTACTCCTGTGTGATGCACCTCACACATCAGGAAATAAAGTAATGTGACTATGGGAACAGTGAAGGCGATATATGAGTGTTCCAGTGCCATTGTAGGCAAATTTTCTGTACTTTATTCTAGAATGTCACACACTTAAAATAATGTATTATGAATATGTGACATGAAAGTAATATCTTGTGCTACAGGACCCAATCTATGCTCCTTAGAAAGCTGATCTTTGTACTACATGACTACAGGCCAATTTGGAAGGTGCTTTTAGTCAAGTCTGTATCATCTACTCTCTTCCACCTAAGTGGTCTTCAAATCAGCAGGGTCAACAGAGGCCATTTCTGTCCCTTGGGCATCAACCATATTTCAGTTTGCTGTGCCTTGCACTGAAAATTGTTTTAGTGCAGGTCTGATTCTTACTTTATTTAATAGTTGTGAAACAATAAGATTGGGAATCTCCTTTTCTTTAACTCAGTCTTCAAGTGTTTATTCTCAATTGGTCAAGCAATGTTGGCCTAAGGAATTCCTACTAAATGTGTATAATAGAGAAAGAAATCTGTTTATTTCTTCAAGGGAGTAGGGGAAACAGTGGCATGAAGGCCTGCTACACAGAGCTGAGCTGACAGTCAGAGGTTAATGGAGGTAGTCAGAAGCTTCTTGCCTATAGGTCAAACGGGATGAATTTTTCTCCTTGGAGTAATTTTATACCAAGTCTGTTTGTTTATCTGGGTCAGTTAGAGTGGGCTGATACAGTGGCAATAATTACAAGGTAGAATGTGCAGAGAAGATGAGGCTTTTGTCATATTTTTTGATACTGTTTTATTTTCTCTCCTTCTGCCATCCTCGAGCCTCACAATCATTTTCTACTCCCTGGATGCTTCTCATTTATATTCTGAGCCCATCTCTGTGCTTTTATGAAAGTTTTTCTAACCACACTTTTGTCCTAGGAAAGTGGTGGATGTGTTGTGGTCATAAAGGATGTTAATTGGAAGAACCGATTCCTTTGGTTAAACTTCTCTCTTCTGCATCATCATTTTTATTTGTCTCTTTGATTATTTCTATCAACATACCAGAATTCTCAAGTAGTCTCCAACTTTTAAGACATGACAATATTTTGGCTCAGCTCTTCTGACCCAGGCAAGCCATCTAGGATGTCACCTCTACTCCCTTCCATCATACCCTGATCAAGGCTCTATATCAATTATTGGAGTTATTGTCTTATCCTTTGTACCCTTTCTACTCTCGACTCAAGCATTCCTGCAATCAATTTTCTACCCAACGTTGACAGTTACTCTTTTACAAATCAGGTACTCTTTTAAAAATGCCTTACCCTGTATCTTAGAATAAAACCAAAATTCCTTTCACAGTAATCAAGACCTTATATGGGGTTAGGCATGGTAGCTCATACCTGTAATCCCAAGATATTAGGAGGCCCAGGTGGGTGGATGTCTTGAGCACAGAAGTTTGAGGCCAGCCTCAGCAATATGGTAAAACCCTGCCTGTACAAAAGAAAAAAAAATAGCAGGGCATGATGGCACTTACCTGTAGTCCCAGCTACTTAGGAGGCTGAGGTGGGAGGATTGATTGAGCCCGGGAAGTCAAGGCTGCAGAGAGCTATGATCGATCATGCCATTATGCTCCAGCCTGGACGACAGAATGAGATCCTAAGAAAAATAACAACAACAACAATGATAGCCATATATGCTTTGACCCTCATCTCATTCTTCAAAATTGTGTCAACCATGCTGTCCCCACTTTCTTCTACCCTGAAGATATGCATCTAACTCATTTGTTTCAACTGCACTCATTACTCATCTGCTCCTTGAATATTTCAAGATATTCCTCATCTCAATTTGTTGTTCTTTCTCCTTGAAATTGTTCTTTCTCTGATTTTTAAATGACTGAAAAACCTCCTCATTTATTCATACATCTCAGCTTAGCCGTACCTCCAAAAAGTTAGCATCCTTCCCCCACTCAATTAGAATTGCAAACCAAAAACTCCCTCTCTGATTGCAGTTAATTCATTTTAACTTACTTATCTTAGCACGTGAAATTATTTTGTTTACTTTTTTCTTAGTTTATATTGGTTTCAGCTGTAGTCACAAAATATAGACACAGACAGATACACAAATCACAAATGTGGACTTAGAAAGGTCAGGCACCTAGTTTATTTGTTGAGGGCTGCATCACCTAAAACAAAACAAAACAAAACATGTGGCACATGCGAGATGCACAATACATATCATTTTAGTGCTTCTTTCTTGAAATGTGGAATTGAATAAAAAGAAGAAAGGTAATGTCAAAGGGCACTCAGGTAAACAATAAAGACTAACATTTATTAAATTCTTATTAGGGGTCAATCAATATTCTAAACACCACCTATAGTGTGAGTCCCACTATCATTTCTATTTTGCAGGTGATGAAGCAAAAGCAAAAGAGGTTTATGTGTGATACAGTTTGGATGTTTTCTCTTTTCAAATATCATGTTGAAATGTGATCACCAGTGTTGGAGGTGGGGCTCATTGGGAGGTATTTGATCATAAATGGCTTTGTGCCTTCCACAAAACAATGAGTTCATGTGGGATCTGGTTATTAAAGAGATTGGGACCTCCCTCCTCTCTTTTGTTTGCTTTTTCACCATATGACAGGCCTGCTGCCCTTTGCTAGCCACCATAAGCAAAAACTCCCTGAGGTCCTGACCAGAAGCAAATATTGGTGCCATGCTTGCCCTACAGCCTGCAAAACTGTGAGCTAAATAAACCTCTTTTCTTTTTAAATTACCCATTCTCAGAGCACACAATGGACTAATAGAATCTGTGTCCTAAATCATCTTTTTATGTATGTGTGTGTGTGTGTATATATATATGCACATATATATACACATATATATTTTATTGCATTTTAGGTTCTGGGGTACATGTGAAGAGCATGCAGGCTTGTTGCATAGGTACATACATGGCAATGTGGTTTGCTGCCTCCATCCCCATCACCAATATCTGGCATTTCTCCCCACGTTATCCCTCCCCAACTCCCTACCCTCCACTGTCCCTCCCCTAGTCCCTCCCATAGACCTCAGTGTGTGATGCTCCCCTCCTTGTGTTCATGTGTTCTCATTGTTCAACACCCGCCTATGAGAGCATGCGGTTTTTGATTTTCTGTTCTTGTGTCAGTTTGCTGAGAATGATGGTATCCAGGTTCATCCATTTCCCTACAAAGGACATGAACTCATTGTTTTTTATGGCTGCATAGTATGCCATGGTGTATATGTGCCACATTTTCCCTGTCCAGTCTATCAGCGATTGGGCATTTGGGTTGGTTCCAAGTCTCTGCTATTGTAAACAGTGCTGCAGTGAACATATGTGTGCATGTGTCCTTATAATAAAACAATTTATAATCCATTGGCTATATAACCAGTAATGGGATTGCTGGGTCAAATGGAATTTCTATTTCTAGGTCCTTGAGGAATTGCCACACTGTCTTCCACAATAGTTGAACTAATTTACGCTCCCACCAACAGTGTAAAAGTGCTCCTCTTTCTCCACATCCTCTCCAGCATCTGTTGTCTCCAGATTTTTTAATGATCGCCATCCTAACTGGCGTGAGATGGTATCTCAATATAGTTTTGATTTGCATTTGTCTAATGACCAGTGATGATGAGCATTTTTTCATGTTTGTTGGCCTCATATATGTCTTTTTTTGAAAAGTGTTTGTTTATATCCTTTGCCCACTTTTGAATGGACTTACTTGTTTTTTTCTTGTAAATCTGTTTTAGTTCTTTATAGATTTTGGATATAAGTCCTTTGTCAGATGGGTAGATTGCAAAAATTTTTTCCCATTCTACTGGTTGCCAGTTCACTCTAATGATTGTTTCTTTTGCTGTGCAGAAGCTTTGGAGTTTAATTAGATCCCATTTGTCTATTTTGGCTTTTGTTGACAATGCTTTTGGTGTTTTAGTGATGAAATCCTTGCCTATGCCTATGTCCTGAATGGTTTTGTCTAGGTTTTCTTACAAAAGAATTAGAATACTACATAAACTTACTCATTAAAGCAGTTGGGGAGCTTCAGAGAACTGATACCTGTTTTGAAAGAAGTTCTACCCTGGGTAAAAGGCTATCAAATGGCATCACATGCTATGGAGAAATCCTTCATGAAAGTGAGAGTCAATCAATTCAGCATACTTCGTTTTTGGCTTATCCTAAAAATTGCTACAGCCACTCCACCTTTAGCAACCACTCTTTTACCAGTGAACAGCCATCAACATTGAGGCAATACTTTCCATCAGCTGAGATGATCATTGGAAATCTTAGCAATAAAATATTTTTAAATTAAGATAGATATATTTTATATACATAGTACAATTACATATTTAATGAACTACAGTATATAACTTTTATGTGCAGTATTAAGCCAAATAATTTCTGTGACTCTATTATAATATTCACTTTATTGCAGTTGCCTGAAATCAAATCCACAATATCTTACTGTGTTTTTCTACCCATTAATCAACCTCTCTACAACCTTTCCTCCCTGCTAACATTCACAGTCTCCGATGCCCACCATTTTATATTCTATCTTCATGAGATCATAGAACAACTAAAAGCTTTCACTCTGGGATTATGCACAACCCAAGCATATCCACTTTTGCCATTTTCATTCAATATATACTGAGTGTTCTGGCCAGGACAATTAGGCAAGAATATAAATAAAATGTATAGACTGGAGAGGCTGAAGTAAAATTATGTCTATTTGCAGATAGCATGATATTGAATATAGAAAATCCTAAGAAATCTACTAGACAATAGGTATTTTCAGCAAGATTTTAGAATACAAGATCAACAAACCAAAATAACTTATTTCTGTAACTTATTTCTTTTTCTTTTTCCGGAAACAGATCAACAGCTTAATAATGGCGTGGGGAACCCAACATGAAATATAAAACAAATAATCACGCATCTCTTGAGTTATAGTTTCTGTTGTTTATTTCTGGGTGTATATGTTTTGATGGCAACATCCATCTGAACAGCCTGCTCCAGCATTTCTCAGTGAGGAAGCTGAGGATGCAGTTGGTTCCAGGGACGGAAAGGCCTGCTGACACCCGCTCAGCTTTGCCAGCCACCAAAATCCTGGACAGACGAGTTATTTGATCCAAAGTTGAATCCTTCTGTGCCTGATCCAAAACCAGAGAATCTGCTACGCTGGGTCCCAAAACCAAAAGTCAGTTGGGACAGTGATCCAAAAGTAGGGGCGTTAAATTAAAATAAAATATTCAAAAATAAAATTAATGACATTTTATTTATAAAGATATCCAGATGAATAAAATACTTTGGAATAAATTTCTTAATAGAAGAGCAAAACACATACTAAAACAATAAAATATTACTTCAAGAAATTAAAGACACAAATAAGTGGAAACGTTTCCCATGTTCTTATTCCAGAAAACTCAATGTTTTTAAAGTGGCAGTATTCCCCAAATTAATCCACGGATTCTGTCTAATACATATTCATATCATAGCTGGAGAGGTGTTTTTTTTTTTTGTTTTTTTTTTTGTTCCAGAAGGTGACAACCCTATTCTAAAATTAATATGGAAATTTAAGAGACTCAAAATAGCCTTAAAAAACCTTAAAAATAGAAGTTAGAAAGCTCACAATTTCCAGTTTCAAAATTTACTACAAAACTATCACAGGCTGGGGAGATTTATGCCTATAATTCCAATACTTTGGAGGCTGAAGTAGGCAGATCACTTGAGGTCAAAAAATCAAGACCAGCCTGGCCATCATGGTGAATCCCCATCTCTACTAAAAACACAAAAATTAGCCAGGAGTGGTGGCCAGCTTCAAAAACACATAAAGCAAAAGAAAAGTAGAAAAATTATAGATCATCAAAGCTGAAATGTTTTGTGGTTAAATGATAGCAAACAAATACATTTGCAAATCATGTATCTGAAAATTGACCCATATATAGAATATATAAATATTCATACATTTCAATAATAAAGTGCATAAAAAGCAAAATGGACATGGGATTTGAATAGATACTTCACTAAAAAAGATAAGCAAATTTCTAATTAAAAACATAAAAATATATCTAATATCATTAGTCATCACACCAGGGTGGCCATAATAAAAAAACACAGATATAATAATAACAAGTGTTAACGAGGGTGCAAATAAATTGGAGCCCTCATACACTGCTAGTGGGAATGTGAAGTGTGCAGCCGCTTTAGAAAGCTGGGCATTTCTCAAAAGGTTAATTACAGAGTTACCATGTTACATAACAATTAGACTCATCTGTATATACCAAATAAAAATAAAAATATACATCCAGACAAAAATGTATACACAAAGTTCCTCATGGAATTATTCATAATAGTGAAAATATGGAAACAATACAATTGTCCATTAAATGATTAATAGATACATAAAATAAAGTCACTTCTATGATCTAATATTATATGAGAATAAAAAGGAATTAAGTACTGGTCATTAACAGGGGTACATTTTGAAAACATTATAATAAATGAAAGAAAATAGTCACAAAAGTCTAAATAGCATGTTCCCATTTATATAAAATGTCCATAATTGACAAATATACAGAGACAAAAATTTGATTAGAGGTTGCCTAGGCTTGGGGTTGAGGAGAAAAATGGCACCCAACTTACAATGTGTATGGAGTTTCTTGGCGGAGTAATAGAAATATTCTATATTTGATTATGTTTATTGTTGCACAACACTACAAATATATATATAAAACAATTCATTGTACACTTACACACATACACCTAACGCCTATTGGTGTTATTCAAGAACAGTCTCTATACTGCTTTCCAGTAATCTGATTAGTTGTAACTGGGAATTTGCAAGGTCATAGTGAATCACTGAATGCAGTTTTATAAAATATATGACTTCATCCTGATCTTATTCTTGCATTCTAACATATCCCCGGTGAGAGGATAGAACACTTGGTGTATGAATTTATACAAACTTCTTCAGCGATTCAGAATCTTTAATGATAGTTTTAACTCATCAAAAAGAAGAGAAAATATCTTACAAAAATCTATTTTCATTCTATTTCTACTAGAATATTTTTGTATATGATCAGAGAATGCTGTCTTCTGTATTACATAATAATGGCATTATAAAATGTCTCTTTAAAATAAAATCTAAATGATTTATGTTTAGATGTGGAAGTTTTGCTCTAACAAATAATAAAGTTTCATATGAACTGAATAAAACATTATTTTCAAAGATTTAATTTATTTGATTTCATGCACAAAATAGGTGGACTTCATTTACATTTTCATGCACCTGCATACAATTATTTTAACAAATATTATCCATTACTTTACATCAGCCTGTGCTGTATATTGTATCATAGTCAGTAATCATGTTTTAATTCTTAAATATATACAATTCTCTAATAGGCCTAAATTTTATTTATATTTCCCTTCACTGTTTAAAGGAAAATGTGTTGCATATTTTAAAATGAATAAATGCTATTATTATCATAATTAGAGCATACTCATATAAATATATAAAAATCCACAAAGCTTTTTAAAATTTTTTCAAACCTTTGCTATTGTGGTCATTTAACACAAACTTGGAGATTCAGCTTATCCAAACTCATGGTTTAATTCTATCATAACTAAAGGTATTATAAGGGACTAATAGAGCACTCACTAACTCATTTATTTATTTGTTTTTAAATATGAAACTTTTTTTATATATTTATGTTATCCTTGCACAGGGGCCATGCTAACCTTTTCTGTATCATTCCCATTTTAGTATATGTGTTGCCAAACTGAATCTTCACTTATTTATTTTTATAGTAAAATTAAAGTTTGCATTTAGTATATACGACGTTAGTTATACAGGAAATTAACATAAATGAATATTTTACTTAATGTAATATTTTAATTAGATCAATATGAAATTACTTTGATAATTTTTATTTTTGAGAAGTAAAAATTCTCAAATATTGTTAACATCATATAATCGAATCTAAATATATATGTAAATTGAAGAGCCTTTGGAAAGTTAATACTTGACTTACTATTTATTGAATACCACTTATGTGCTAATAGGGAGTTAAAGTGAAGGAAAAGAAGAACATTATGAAAACTACTCTAAAGCAGTCTAGAATTAGAGGAGGAATAGATATTTGGACACATTTTAAAATATGCTGTAAGTAATAATATACAGGTATATCCACAAAAAATGTGGTAGTGGGGTATATAGTCTCAGTATTCTGGAAAGACTTTCTATTTAAAAAAGGACTGGAAAAATTCATTTGTGTATATTGAACAATAATATGTTACATTTCTTGTAATTCTTTTGAACAATTTGACAATTTTAGCTTAGGGTGATTAAAAACAACAATAAGAAAATCACCTATGTATAATTGCTGTAACTTTATTCTAATCTCCATTCCTTCAATATATAATGCACAAAAGTACTTATGAAAGGACGCAATAATATTTAGAGTGTGATTCCCATGTCAATGATGTAAAAGGAATGGAAACACATACCTGTATAAACACATAAATATCACATATAAATGAATACATGTACTTACATCTGGCTACTCATTATATACCAGTAGTTCTCATTTTTCTTTTTAAATAAAATATTGTTATAAGAAATAGAGGAGTACGTTTATAAATATATATTTAACATTCAGTCTGATCTAGACTTCATACTAATTTGCTTGTGTGATTTGGGAAAACTATTTGCCTTACCTAAACATCACCTTTTTCATTAAAAACACAGGAATACAGAATATGCTCTTGTGAAAATTAAATGAAATCATTATATAAATATTTTAATCTGAAAAATTCTCATTTTACTACTTAACAAAAATACAAGTTTAATGTCTGCATAATAGCCCTTTATGTGTCTAAACTGTGATTCATATAATTATTCACTCTTTGGCATGTATGTTTGGAATAATTAATGACCAAACATATATACACATCTATGCATTCTTCTTTGTAATCCATTTATCATAAATTTCTAAAAGTATTATTTGAGGGGCAAAAGGAATGTTACAAAAAGTTCTTTATGTAGAGATAGGCAAATTGCATTATAAAAAGTTTGTAACAACTCTTCCAATAGTAGTTTATCTAATTCATCATGAACTATTGCTAATAGTAGCTAGTTTTTAATTTTAATTTATGTAGAGAGTTTATGAGTTTGCAAAAGGTAAAATTTACTTGCATTTTAATTTATTTGAATATTTCTTGTAAATTATTTTTGGTGAATTATATTTCTTTTGTGAGTTGGATGTATGCGTTTATTTTTTTATAAGAATATCTTTTTCTTTTCCTTTTAAATAATGAATTGTCAGTCACCTACATATTAAAATTGTTATTTTGCATGAATATGGGATACCACCTTGTGCTAAATTATATATAGTTTTACCTGATACCAATTTCCTTCTTCTGTATTGATATGCTTGTCTGTTTTATTGTCAAACTTGTTATTTTGCATATAGTACTTTTATAATGGCATTTAACAGACAATTGTTCGAGTATGCAATCATTATTTTCTTGTGGAATATTATTTTTCCTTTTTACCAGAATTTTTTTTGTTTCTTTCACTTGGCATTCACTTTGACAGGTTTTGAATCTTTCTTTCCTCATGTGGGTAGAGAGGCAATAGAGGGTACTTTTTAACTCCACACATCAATTTATTATTGGGATAAATGTATGCATTGATTTTATGAATATTAACCTCTTTACAACACTTAGTGCTCTCAGTAAAGAATATATTTCAGGCCTTCATTTATTTCATGTGATTTATTTTTTATAGCATGCTTCAGGTTCATTGCACTGGTTGTTCCCTCTTTAGCTCTGCCTTTCCCACAATTAACCCCTAATTATACTGGTGGACTCCCATGCGTTATATAGAGCTAGCCAAATTGCTTTACAGAAAGGTTGTAGCAATTATAATTCCCTGTGTCAGTTTATCTAATCTATCAGGTTTATCCCTTTCATTTCAGGTCTCTACTGAAATTTCCTCACCTAAGATGACTAAGATGACTTTTTTTTACCTCTTTCTGTCCCATGTCTTTAATAGCCCATTGTTTTCCTTTGCTTTATTTTTCTTCACAGCATTTATCACTGCCAGAAGCTACATTTCCTATTTATTTTCTAATTTTCTCTACCATGTCATAACTCATGTTGGCATGGTCTTTGGTTTTTCTTTCCAATCCTGAATCTTGAGAATCCAGAGGAGTACTAAGAACATCATTAGTATTCATAATTATTTAATGGTCCCCAGTGAAAATTTGCATTTCATTTATATAGATCATGCAAATTTTTCCTTATATTAATTGTTGTTAGTTTGGTTTGTTGGAGCTAAGTGAATGGAATGTTTATTATTATTTTATTTTTTGTGACCACCTTAGAAAAATTACTCATTTCTGGGCCGGGTGCCATGGCTCACGCCTGTAATCCCAGCACTTTGGGAGGCCGAGGCGGGTGGATCACAAGGTAAAGAGATCAAGACCATCCTGGTCAACATGGTGAAATCTTGTCTCTACTGAAAATACAAAAAATTAGCTGGGCGTGGTGGAGCATGCCTGTAATCCCAGCTACTCAAGAGGCTGAGGCAGGAGAATTTCCTGAACCCAGGAGGTGGAAGTTGTGGTGAGCTGAGATCGGGCCGTTGCACTCCAGCCTGGGTAACAAGAGCGAAACTCCGTCTCAAAAAATAAAAAAAAAAAAAGAAAAGAAAGAAAAAAAGAAAAAAAATTACTAATTTCTGCAAAATTCTAGAGATTAGGATAAATTCTCTGAAAATTTCTATAAAGCCTGATACAGTTTATCATTGCAAATATAACCAGGATTTTTATAAATGTTGATATAGAGACTGAGACAGAAATAGATATAGAGATGTATATTTTACACATAGATAAATACATAGATATTCAAAGAACCAAGTCATCCCAGAATTGATTGAAACTATTAAAATTCATCACCACCACATATTTCTGTATTTCAAATTGTTATGCAGTGGCCCTCCCAAATGGATTGAAAGAACATAAATGCAGAATACTGATAAATGGCAGCACAGTGAGCTAAAAGAGGTGGCTGGCAGAGGAGCCTAGTGATGGCAGAGAGAAGCACTTTCATGTGACAGCATTATTAATGACTGAAAAGAATTTGTAAAGCATCTTAAATGGCTGCTCAGGTGATTTTAAAATCGGATGATGGAGGAAACTCATTACTGGGGAAACATTATATATGATAACAGAGACTGTGTCACTGGTGAAGACCTCTCTGCTCTGTATTCACTGGGAATTTTGGCCAGAAAGTTCAAGACCTTATGTGTTTCTCCTATCCTCTGATCTGTAAGATTTCAAGCCTTTGATCAGTCATTGGGCTAGATAAATTTTAAGGTCTCTTCCAATCTAATACATGCAGTTTTGCACTACGAATCACATGTCTTACATGCTAATAATTCTAAAGGAGAACAAAATAAAAAAGAAATCACTTTAGAATCCAGAATAAGACTGAAAGTATATATTTTTTAACATTGAGACTATATTTTTCCTAAGAATCTAAGTTACTAACTGATAACAAACTAAATCTTTTTTTGTTGTTGTTCTTGAGATGGAGTCTTGCTTTGTCACCAGGCTTGAGTGCAATAGCGTGATCTCAGTTCACTGCAACCTCTGCCTCTCAGGTTCAAGCAATTCTCCTGACTCAGCCTCCCGAGTAAGCGGGATTACAGATACATGCCACCATGCCCGGCTGATTTTTGTATTTTTTAGTAGAGACGGAGTTTCACCATTTTGGCCAGAATGGTCTTGATCTCTTGACTTTGTGATCCACCTGCCTTGGCTTCCCAAAGTGCTGGGATTACAAGCGTGAGCCACCGAGCCCAGCCAACAAATTAAATCTTTAGAAATATAATACTTTAAGATTATTAAATATATTCATCATTATGTGTTAGTTATGCTAAGTCTACAAATGAAATTGGTGTTTTATGAACATCACTGGGAATTTCCTACAATGTCTATTTGTACACAAAATTTTAATGCATGAACGACTTATTTTTTTGAGACAGAGTCTCTTTCTATTGTCTAGTCTGGATTGCAGTGGCAAGATCATGGCTCACTGCAGCCTCAGTCTCCTGAGGCTCAATCAATCCTCCTACCTCAGCCTTCCTAGTAGCTGGAATCACAGGTGCATAACATGTGCACCATGCCCAGATAATTTTTTAATTATTCCTTTTTGCAGAGACAGGGTTTTTTCCATGTTGCCCAGATTGGTCTTGAACTCCTGGGCTCAAGCGAGGAGTTGGCCTCCTAAAGTGTTGGGATTACAGGAATAAGCCAACACCCCCAGGTGACATATTTTTTTTCAAAAAACCTATATTTAAACTTGACACAGTTGAGTTTTATGGGATATAATCCAGAACTGATAATTTTAAAATAATCAAAATCTAGTTAAAATATCTCTTGCTTTTATTTCAATTACACACCTGTAATTATAATTATCATTATAATAATTATAATAATTATCATTTTTGTTGTTATTTTGAAGTCAAATAATTCAGTGCTCTCATATCTGACTAGCCTTTTGAGATTCTTATTCATTATCAATTTGTCTAAGATCATTCATCTGCTTACACAGATCTAACAACCATGAACTAAAGAGAAGTGCAGTATCTTGGTCACCAGGTGAATAAAACTAAGTATATGTTTGGTATATCCATCTCCTTTTTAGATTCTGCCTCTTCATTTTGTTTTCTACATTTAGTAGAAAGAGTTTGACGTTAACAAAAATTCTCACCCAACTGGTTTATCTAATTACACATAGTTTAGTAGTTATATGTAAGTTATTTTTATAAATATTGTTTTAAATGTATGTGATCTAAAACCAAGACATGTGTCAGCTAGAGTAACTTAGAATTCTATGTCTGATGGAGTCACAGCTCCGAAGACATTGAATGTAGCATACGTTGCTGTGGTTCATCCTTGAATCCTTTGCTAAGCGTTAATCTAGCTTAGTTTTAAATAAGACTCATGTTTCATGTGACTGATTGAAAAGTTGGGCCATAGGGGTTGTGTGTATATATATATATTTAAAATATGTATACATTAATATATATCTACATATAATAATGTATATAGTTGGGCCTCTATATTAACGGGCTTCATATCTGTGGATTCAACCAACAGTGGATCAAAAAATATATATTTTTGAATGTGTCTGGGCTGGGCACAGTGGCTCACACCTGTAATCTCAGCACTTTGGGAGACCAAGGCAGGTGGATCGCTTGAGTTCAGGACTTTAAGATCAGCCTGGGCAACATGGCAAAATCCTGTCTCTACAAAAAGTTAAAAAAACAGACGGGTGTGCTGGCACACACCTGTAATCCCACTTACCTGGAGGATGAGATGGGAGAATCACCTCAGCCTGGGAGGCAGAAGTTGCAGTGAGCAGAGATTGCACCACCACACTCCAGCCTGGGTGATAGAGCAAACAAAACACTGTCTCATAAAAGAAGTGTCTATATTAGACATGAATAGACTATTTTTCTTGTCATGATTCCCTAAACAGTACAGCAATACATCATAACCACTATTCACTGGTATTTACATTGTATTAGGTATTATTAGTAATTTAGAGACAATTTAGCATATACGGGAGGATGTGAGGATGTCCATAGGTTATATAAAGATATTTTGCCATTTTACATCAGAGATGTAAGCATCCCTAGATTTCAGTATCCACAAGAAGCGGAGACGAGAGCATCCGTAGATTTCAGAATCCAAAAGAGGTCTTGGAACCACTGCCCCACTGACTGTATATACCAATTTGTCTCTCTTTCCCCCCATGTATCTATCACAAAACATTGCCCAGAGCAGTCTGTTTGCGGCATGAAACCACAGAAGTTTCTTCTGTTGTGCTGGCGTGTGCCAATTAGGTACATGCTAGGCAGTTGTATGGCCTTTCCACTCTATCTCTTTCCATTTTCTCTCTGTTGTAAACTTTAGTAAGAAGATCAAGAAGGAATAAAGAAAAAATCTATATAGGCTACCACAAGCTTACTGCGTATACGTGTATGTGTGTACATGCACCTGCTTTATGGACACATGTAATTTATCAGATTTTCAGAGCTGTCTATGATCTTTCCATCCACCAGCTCTGAGGTTTCAAAGCCTAATTAGCTTTTATCTGAGAAGTTCTCAGTTTATCTTTTAAAAACCACTATTCTCTAATAAAAAGCCCATTCCTTCTAACACCTATTGGAATATACACTTGCAATTTTATACAAGAACTATTTTGATGGCCAAGAAAATGACATATTTTATTTTTCACTGGGGAGTTTTTAAGACACTAGGGAAAATAGAACTGAGTAAGCTATTTAGTTTTCCAGTGTACTATGAAAGAAATATGTCAATTTGCTATACCAGTTTACCTTTAGGATCCCATATCTTCTGTTGCACTTAGAAAATTCAACACTTGAGTCTCAAGCACTACAGACATTTGCCAAAGCACTATCACTAGAATCAGATTTTTCACATATTTTCAACTCTCCTGAATCTTACAACGTATCGCTTTTCCTCTGTACTCTACAATAATAGATTCTAGAAAAACTGAATATTTAATTTACGTTTCACACATTTATGATGTATCCGCCTTTGCCAGAGCCTCCCCTAAGTGCAGGCAATAAAATGTTGACTCAGAGTGGCTGTGAATTTTGGCAAAAATACATCTGTGAGTTCCCTAACCACACAACGGGATATGGCAGTATTCCCAGCTTGGCAGAACTGTAAACCATATAAATTGATACTTAATGAGAATGTCTGCACTATATGAACCCATTAAAAAGCATAATATCATTCTCTCTACCACCCAGGACTTTTCAAAACTACATTATGAGAGACTGTGAGAATTGTACTACCATCCTATGGGACAACAGAACTGAGGTTAAGAAGCAGCGTCTTCATTACAGAAAATCAGTTCACAGGAATCAAACCTCTATCAGTACCTGAAGGATAGGAGAAAGAGGGTATCTTAGAATAGGGCTGGCAAGAACCACAATGGATCTTACATTACTGGTAAATGAGTGTGAGCTCCAGTGAGGCATTAACATCCTAAGCAGGAGAGCAAGGCATTGGTACATTCATTCAAACTGGGCCATAAGACAGGAGTTACTAGAAACAAACAACTCAGTAAACGTAAGGTAAACAATAGCTAAGCCCAGACATCCTTAGAGCTGTGAGCACTCTTACTAATAAATGAATTTCTTGCTTATTGCTGTACATTAGGAAGGTAAGGTTGCCTCTTTAAATTATGCCTCTATAGGAAGACTAGAAATCATAAATATGAAATTATAGAAGGTTGTATTCATTTCTGATGAAGTGCTATAATTCGCACAAGTCCAGCACAGGCATAGACACCACTGGCTTAATTTAAATTGGGTTGATTTAGACAAGGAAAATTCACAGCATGATTCAGAGACTGATATTGATTTTACAGGGTTGAAATGTGGCCAAATTCTGATTTATTAACCATGTTGTAAAGATCTGTGTAATATGTTGGCCTAACATATGAGATGTACCGTAATTATTTATTAGCAAACCCCATATTTGTTTTTACAGCAAGATAAATTATCATAATTGCATGGGAAATATTTTAGGTTCATTTTATTTTGAAAATTGTTTTGTTTTGTTTCTCTGAAGAATACTCAGTGTTTAAAATTGATAATAACCTCTGAATTGGTTCAAGGTCAATTATAGTAAATAAAAACAGAATTTTACTTGTTTCTTGTCAGAAAACAAGTAAAATTTTCCCAAGTATCACAAATTACAGAAGAGAAAGTCTTGATGTCAGGCTAATCAAAGTGGTCTCCTGCATCAGAATCACTTGAGAAACTGATTAAACACAGTTCCTTGGTTCATCTTTGACCTACTAAATAAGAATATTTGAGAGTGGTATATATAATGCTGTGATTTTAACAATCACCTCTCATAATTCCTTCACAATGTGCACTAAGGTTTGAACATTACAGTATTGGAATTAAGAGAAGAGGGCCTGGAATTCTGGGGTTATTTCCTCTAGTTTATTGATTCAAACCCTCCAATCTTTTATTAGCATGATGATCTACAAAAACTCACACAGTAAAATATTTTTATTTAATCTTATTTAATTATTAAAAAATTGCAAAATGTTGAAATATTAACATTGAAAAGCAGGTGAGAAAACAAATATTGTGTTAAACTCATAACATTTACATGGTTTCCATTACTTCAGTTATTTCTAGAGTATCTTATCAATATAAAAATTTAACTCTTAGCAAATAACAAGGGAAAAGAAATGAGGCTGAATTGCCTTTAGAATGAACTGAAGTTCCAACCAGGATTATGGATTTTTATTCACAATGTGTAGTATCACAGCAATATTAGTTCAAAATACTTTGGGAAATGACAATATGCAGAATAAAATCACTTAGAAATTAAACCCAGAATCTGATGTTATGATGCATTGGCTTAACCCAAATCCAAACAGTTATGTTATACTAGTACGCTATTTGTTCTATGGGGAAAAATGGAATAAATTTAATGTTCATGTTCTTTTCAATTTAAAAAAATTCTATATCTAGTCTTACTTTACTGAAATCTTTTTCATTTTAAAAATCTCAGGTAAATACTACATTTTCTTGATACTTCATTTTCAACTTGAGCTATGTTTGGTTAAAATGGTATCTTCTTATCCTGAATTGCTTTCTTAATTATTATGGCTTTTACACAGCTAAGACATAATTGATTGAGTTTCATTTACATTTCTTTTTATCTGACATTTTCATGTTTGTTACTTTTGTTATCTATAATATGCCCTGCTCACCCAGAATGTAAGAAGCATGAAAGAAGGATCTCCATGTCAGACAAACAGTAGGTGATAAATAAATGCTTAGTTAATAAATATTAACTAAATGCTTGTTATGTTTACTATTAAACAACACCTTTATTTCTTGTTCTCTCGAAAGTGACACACTTTGGCCAAGACATTGTTGTAGGAAAATCTGGGTTCTTGTTACACAACCAGGAAAGATTAGGCTCGAAGACAGTTTGAAGGATGAGGGGCAGGGTTTGTTGGGTGAAAGCATTAAAAAGGAATTCAGGGACTCTCAGCAAAGCAAGAGACCAGCTAGCAGGCATCCCACCTCACAGATTGAATCCCCAGTTACCACTCAGGAACAGGAGAGGCAGGCTCCTATCCCTGCAAATGCAAACTTCTGTGGCTCCACCCCATTCTCCCAGTGTGCAGGTCAGCTGGAGATTCTCTGGGGACTTTCCTCCTTTGTACTTGGCTGCCTCAACAGTATAAAAGCAGGTGAGGCCAAGACAGACTCATAATTTTGCAAATCTTTAAACTGTCTTACTTGATGCTACTACTAATCCAGGCTACCTACCAGCATAATTTTTCAAACTGAACTTCTTAAGAGCAGTTCTAGTAAAAGACATTTAACCCATCATGTTATATTTCCAGATGATTAAATATTCATGAGTTGGTGATCTAGGCAACTATCTGGCTGCCTTGCACTGACTTAAAATTTGACTTAAAAGTTACAAACAGTTTAATTAATAAGAGTAAAGTGATATTAGAATTTAATCTGTTGTCTAGAGGGGATTTCTTGGCTGCCAATGTGTTCATTAATGGTGAATTTCATGGGGAGACCCTGTAATAATTTCAAAGAGGAACCCAAGTCATGAAGGGCAATGGCCAAGCAAAGCTAATAATTCTCCAGGGATCAAATACAAACTCAAAAACACAGGTCTCAGAGAGCTCTAATGGATTTTGATGCTCTGCCAGCTTGTACTGATCTTGCCCCAGGTGCTACAGCTCCTGTCCCAAAAGCATCATAAAATGATCTTGAGGCCTTTGACACATCTTCAGGGAAAGAATATTTTCAATAAATAGTGAAGTGTCTTCCAGGTATCAGAGTTTTAAAGGAAATCTCCTAGTACATGGAAAAACTCAGAACTCAAAGTGCATATCTTACTAATGTTATTTATGTATTAAAATACATATTAAATACTTGTCCATATCAATCACCACACAAAGTGCTAGGTAAGTAAAAAAGGATGCACAGTCGCTTCTCTTAAGAAGCTTATAGC
Organism: Sapajus apella; assembly: GCF_009761245.1. NCBI lineage: Eukaryota > Metazoa > Chordata > Mammalia > Primates > Cebidae > Sapajus > Sapajus apella. The sequence goes on along the minus strand of NW_022436992.1, from coordinate 9,230,119 downwards.
CTAACTGGGTGTCAGATAAGTCTCCAAACACTACATAGTCATGTCGTAGTGCTATGATATAAGCCAGGATAAGGACCTAGAAGAACATATGAGGAGAACAAACCCAATTATAGGGAGAAAAGAATGTCTTCTCCATCACTCGCAGTATATCTGACATAAGCTGAAAGAAAGAAATGCTAAGGAATCTGCTTTTTCTTCACTTATTTCTGAGATCAAAGTATTGGCTACATTTGAAATCTTTCTCATGAAGACAAAACCGAGAAATCAAAATAGTAATTGAGAAGCCTTGTTTGGGGGCCCAGATTCTGGGATAGCTTATGATGTGAGGAAGATGTTTCGCATCTTGAGAAGAGACTGTTTCCCTGGAGAAATTTCAGCATCAGATGGGGCAGAACTCCAAAGACACAGGACCTTAAGCCCTGTTTCTACTTTAATCAGAGTGTTTTACTTTTGCCTATTATACCAAGATCTCATGTAAAATTTCAACTAAAGAGAATCTGTGTGCGTGTAGTAAAAAAAAAAAAAAAAGAAAGAAAGAAAAGAAAAGAAATTTCAGAAGCTCTAATGGAAACAAAGCAGAATACATTCTTAATGATATAACTATTTTCTTTTTAAAAAAGTTTGTATTAGAGGTTTACAATATGGTGTTATGGGACATATAAACATAATAAAGTGATTACTATATTAAAGTAGACTAATGTATCTATCACCTCACATACCTTTTTGTGACAAAATCAACTAAAATCTGTTTATTTAATAAAAATTCCCAATAAAATACAACTTAATTACTTTAGTTCTCATATTGTACATGAGATCTCTAAACTTTATCCTATCTGCTATTTTGTAGACTTTGACCTCTGTCTCTCCATTTTCTATCCATTTCATCCACAGTAATCATATTTTCATTCTCTATCTTTCTGTATTTAAGCTCTTTTTGATAAATATTAAACACAAAAGTGACATCATGTACTATTTTAATACTTTTCTTTCTGTGGCTTATTTCACTTACCACAATGTCCTCCAGATACATCCATATTGCAGCAAATAACAGAATCTCCTTTTCAAAGACTCAATAATATTGTCCCAGATTATAATGTTTTCTACTTAATATTTCCAAGTGTAAACTCCTTAGCCTGCACTTCAAAGCCCTACATAACTTGGCTCCTACCTCCCCTTTCTGAATCATCTCTAAGACTTACCTTCCACCAGTCCAGCAGTCCAAATATGTAGGAGCTCACTATATTTCCTTACTTTGTAGATGTATATATAGTATAAATTTTCATATTTTAAAGCTTATCAAATATGCTAAAATAAATTTTGCTTTTGTGGTGCTGCTTAGAGATGTAGAGACATTGGTGTTTATTTTAATTCACTCACACATTGTTCTGCTTTTCACATAATTTATATTTAAAATTGTTTGATTTGGGATAGAATGGTGGTATTTAATATTTTATATGCATCATGATAGGTATCTTTCTATTCATAGGGTCTTGACATTAGGATTAATTTTTTTCTTCTTTAGTGCTACTAAAATATTATTTCTGGTGAATCAGAATTCCTAGCCAGCATGCAGAGAAACTTTCTGCCATGAGACTTACTGTGCTAATGAAAAGGATGACTATTAGTATATTTTGGTTAACTTTTCAAGTCAATCAGTGTCTAAACTTTGAAGGTGCAGCTATTCAGGTTATAATTTTATGTTTTTCTCTCTCAAAAGTATCCTGATAAGCCAGGCAAGGTGGCTCAGGACAGTAATCCCAGAATTTTGGGAGGCAAAGGCAGAAGAACTGCTTGAGCCAAGGAGTTTGAGACCAGGCTGGGCAACATAGTGGTATCCTGTATCTACAAATTATTTTATTATTATTATTTATTTATTTATTTTTGAGACAAAGTCTCACTCTGTCACCCAGGCTGGAGTGCAGTGGTGCAATCTCGGCTCACTGCAACCTCTGCCTCTTGGGTTCAAGAGATTCTCCTGTGTCAGCCTCCTAAGTAGTTGAGATTGCAGGTGCCCACCAGCATACCCAGCTAATTTTTTGTATTTTTAGTAGAGTCAGGGTTTTACCGTGTTGGCCAGGCTGGTCTCGAACTCCTGACCTTGTGATTCACCTGCCTTGGCCTCTCAAAGTACTGGGATTACAGGCATGAACCACTGCACCTGGCCTACAAATTATTTGTAAAAATTAGCTGGATATGGTGACAAATGCCTATAATCCCAGCTTCTTGGGAGGCTGAGGCATGAGAATCACTTAAGCCCAGGAGATTGAGGCTGCAGTGTGATGTGATCACATCACTGCACTCCAGCCTGGGTGACAGAGTGAGAATCCATCTCAAAAATAAAAAATTAAAAGTATCCTTATAGCAGTATACATCTTTGTTACGTAATTTATGTATTTTAAATGTAAAAGTACAAAAGCTAAAAAAAAACCCCACTTTCTTCAAATACTTTAAAATAAAAAGATAAAAGTCATTCCAAAAAATTCAAATAATAAAAATAGAATATGTTGGGATGTAATATTTGCTATTTTATCTTAGATGATTATGATATAATTGGAAGATTAATCAGGTTATGAATATTTCTAGGAAACAAGACAGCTGAGTAATATTCTTTTTGGAATAAGTATAATCTCACTTACAGAATTGTAGCCTGAGAAGCTCCACAGACCTGCTTCCCAGTAAAACAACCTAGAGAAGGTTGAAAAGTGGCTTCAAAAGTTCACATCTACTCACAACCTCAGAATGTGACTTTACTTCAAAGTAGAATCGTTGCAGATATAATCAAGTTAAGGGTTTAAGATGAGATTATCAGGGTGAATTCTAACTCTAATGACTGTGACGTCATAATAAGAGAAGACACACACAGTGACACAGAAAAGATGGCTGTGCAAGGACAGAGGTGTAGATTGGAGCTGTGCTGCCATGAGCCAGAGAATTTCAAGACTTCTCAAAAGCTGCAAGAGGTAAAGAAGGATTCTCCCAGGAAGACTTCAGAAGTACAGCCATTCCAACACCTTGATTCCAGACTTCTAGCCTCCAAAACTATTAGAATATATATATAATATATATAATATGTTATATATATATAATATATATAATATGTTATATATATATAATATATATAATATGTTATATATATATATTATATATATATAAAATCTCCCAGTTTGTGGTTAAAATTAGGGAAGCTTTTCAAAATGGATATACAACCATAAATGGGGAAGCTATTAAAAAATCAAAATCTTTGGAAATTGTCCTAAGGGAGTTAATAAAATTAAGGAGGCATTTATTCAAGAAAATTCACTAAATCTAGGCAATAATGGGGAGATTCTATAACACCTGAGCCATGACCTACTTCCCCGCCCCCTACATATTTTTCAGAGAAGTTCTCTCTGGATGGTTGTTGCCAAAAAGATAGGACACCTCTTTTTGCAGCCACTAGTCAAGAGTTATGGTATTTCACTATGAGGGCCAAGCCACCAGGGTTTCTCAACTCATCCTGCTCAAGAACCAGAGGCTACATTTTTGCCAAGTGTGACCTAGATCAGGATGCCACTTCATCCCACCAGCCTCACTTTTAGGGTGAAAGATCTACTCTAGGTGCAGCAGGTTGCGAATATTGAGGCCCTGATCATTTGTATGATACAGCTTCCAAACTATGAGAAAGGAGGCAAAATCTAACTCATAAGGCAGAATCTGAATTGAGCTCATAAATCTAGCTCTGAAAAAGGAAATGAAAGACTTTGTGCAGAGGGAAAGGACATTCATTTAAACAGAGCTCCAATGTTCTCCCCTTATGGCTGACTTCATCAGGAAACAGAGTGTGGAAAAGTTAAAACCTAAGGATACATTTTAAAATAATGCATATTTGTGGAAATTGATTCTGAGGCTCTAGCTCCGTTAATACAATAAGTTAAATCATAGGACACCTCATTTACCTAAGAGAATCAGGTAAAGAGACAGATAAGAAAGCACTTCTTGGGGTCAGAGCAAATCTCAAAATCTACCTAAATAATTATCCCAGTGGGTGATGTTAGCAAGAGGTGAACAAGGAACTCTAAGTCCTCATTTTTGCATAAAAACATTAATATAACATCTAGAGTTGGGATAAAATAACTTTATAGGAGCCACAAAATAAGTACAAAAATTATAGTAACCAAATGCCCATAAAAAAACCCACACACATTCAAAATGTTCACCTATTTATCTATTTTGTGGCATTTTTACTCATACTTGCCACGCTTTCTTTCTCCCCTACACAACATGGCATTATCAAAACATAAAAATAAAAAAAATGTAGCACAACTCATGCTTTTCTCCCTCAGGCTGGAAGAGCAGGACAAAGTTAATGCAATGTTCTAATCTTTCTGCGGGATGCCTCAGGGATTAGTTTCTGTTTTGCTTAACTTGGGGCTCAAACAATGAAAGGCAGCATAGCTTGGCATAGTATGGATCTCAGACTGAGTGAAACTATGAAAGACAATGGTGGGTGTGATAGTGCATGTAATCTGCAGAGATATGACAGATTTGGGGTTCCTGGGGCAAGAGATTAGGCAGAAAGATGTAATCGATCATCTGCAGCCTTGAGGGGAAGTTGCAGTGAGACTCTTTTGAATACTGACATTTAAAAACAGCCACACATGTAGGAAACAGAGAAATGTGCATAGGCATAGGCAGTATGCATGCCCAGGAAAGACTAGAGGAGAGTGTGGGCCTTCATCTTGGGCTTATTCCTAGGTTCAGAATATACCCTACTAATTAGTGAAGTCTGTCCCAACAGTCTTCAAAGATAGGGGGAAATGGCTGTTTTTTTCAGACAGCCATTGTTTTTAAAGAAAAGATCAGAGGGCATAGAAAGAAACATAGAATTATGGCTCAGTCAGAGGAACAAACTAAGTCTCCAGAATCCATTCCTGAAAAAAATGCAGACTGGAGTTAAGAGACAAAGACGTTAAACCTATGGGCCTAAATGTGCTCAAAGGCTAAAGGAAAACACTAACAAAGAAGTAAAGAAAACCAAGAAAGTAATATATAAACAAAAGGAGACTATCAATAAAGGAATAAAAATATAAATAAGATCAAAATAGAAATTATGGAGCTAAAAGAAATACATAACTGAAGCAAGAAAACATCAAAGGAGTTCAACAGTAGACTCAAACATGCAGAAGAAATAAGAAGTGATCTTAAAGACAGGTTTTTTGATATTATTCAGTCTGAGGAACAAACACAACAAAAGGAATGAAGAAAAGTGAAAAGAGCCTAAGGAACGTATGATGTACCAGCTGGTGAACAAACGTGCACATTTTGGGTTTCCAAGAAAGAAAAGAAAAATAGAATGAGACAGAGGATTTCTTTGAAATAATAATGTACACAAAGTTTCCAAATTTGAGAAAAGTTATGGATATACAAATACAAAAAGCTCAATGAACTCCACGTAGGATAAAACTCAGAGACCCACTCTGAGACACATTACAATAAAACTGTCAAAAATCACAAAGAGAAAAATCTCATGTGTGAGTCAGCCTCCATATGAATATCAATGGATTTATCAGAAGAAACCTTTGAAGTGGGATTATATATTTAAAGTGTTAAAAAAGAAACCTGTTATTTCTATTCAATGTTTTGTTAAACAGCACTTCAAAAATGAGGGAAGAAATTAAGACATTCCTGTATAAACAAAAGCTGAGGGTATTCCTTACCACCTAGACCTGCTGTACAAGAAAGCCTAATGTTAGTACTACATGTCAAAATAAAAGAATGCTATACAGTAACTCAAAGCCATATAAAAATATAAAGTTCTTTAGTAATGGTACATAAAAGAACCATGATAAATAATTAGTATTGTGTTAATTTTGGTTTGTAACTGCACTTTTTATTTTCTATAAGATTTTAAAGATACATGAATAAAATAATTGTATGTCTATTTTAATGGGTACACAATAAATAATGACGCAATCTGTTAAATCAGAAACAAAAAGAAGAGGGAGCTCTTTTTGTTTCGGATTTAACAGATTGCATCATTATTTAATTGTTTAAAGAAACAAAAACAGCAGAGCTGTTAAAGACTGTTTTGTAAGCAATTGAATTTAAGTTGGTACTAATTTAAAATGGGTTGTTAGATCTGTGATATTAGGATGTTACATGAACTACTCAAGATAACCACAAAGAAGACACTTGTAAAATATATACAAAAAGAAATAAGGAGATAATCAAAAAGTGTCACGAAAAAAGACAACTAAACACAAGGGAAGGCAGTAAGGGAGAAAATAAGAAACAAGAAGTTATGACATTTAAAAAATAAATAAAATGGCAATAGTACCTTCTGGGAAACTACAGACCAGAGAAAATACCTGTAAACCACAATATTCTCTAGAAAATATAAAGAATTCTCAAAACACAACAGGAAAAAATAATTGGAAAATAATTAAGCATTTCACCAAAGAGGATGTATAAGAAGTAAAAAGCATATGAAAAGATATTTGGCATCATTTATTTGTCTTTGGGAACTGCAGATTAAAACTGCAAGGGCAAATGTTGGGGGGAAAATGGGAAACTGGATCACTTATACATTGCAACTGGGAATGTACATTGGCATGTTCACTGGCATGAAAAACATTTTGGCAGTTGCTTATAATAATAAATTGATATGCCATCCAACAATTGCACTGTTGCACATTTATTTCAAAAAAATAAAAATGCATGTTTTTACAAAAAACTATCCATGAATGCTTTTAGCTGCTTTACTCATTATATGTATAAACTGGATATGACTTAGATGTCTTCTAATAGGTGAGTGGTTAAACAGGTTTTGTTGTATCTATGCCATGGAATACTACTCAGCAATGGAAATTATTGAACTATTTATTCATACAACAATCATAATTCTCTAGGGAATTATACTGAGTAAAAATCTCCGGTTCAAAAAGGTTATATACCGTATTTTTTCACTATATTACATTTTTAAAAGACAAAATTGTAGAAATTGTGAATAGATTAGTTGTTGACAGTGGTCATTGTTATTTCGGGGGAAGTAGAAAGATGAAAGAGTGGTTAAGTTTGATTATAAAGGACAATAAGAGGAACCTTGTGTTATGGAACTGTTTTAAATATCTTGACTGGTCATGGATATATGAACATACACACATGATGAAATTGTATAGAATTAAATATTTGTGCACACACAGAAGTACAGGTAAAATGAAGAAAAACTAAAGAAGAAGGATGAATTTTCTCAATGTCAACCTTCTGCTTGTGATATTGCATTATATTTTTGTAAGATCTTGCCATAAGAAAACAATTCTTTGTATTATATTTTACAACTTCATATGAGTCTACAGATACCATAAAACAGTTTAATTTTTAAAAATTGATGTGATTTTTACCTCTCTGTTAAATTTTTATTCAGGAATTATTATTCATTTTAGATCATATATCTTTCTTAATATGATCTTATTTTATTTCATCATATTACCTAATATATTTATACATATTTTGGAAACAAACAACTTTATCTGCTAGTTCACATCTCTAGTGAAAATTCATCTATGTGCTGCCACCAATATTTAAAAATTTTCAGTCACTTGCAGTTAGCCTTCATTTATTTTTGCAAGTTCATTTCCCTTTTGTCTTCTGCACTACTTTTATGTAAGCAAAGAAATTTTAATGTCACTGAAAATTATTCTAAATTTACTCGAGTATACAAACATATACTCTAACTGGAAAGAAGAAAGTTGAGCTCCCCATTCTTTACTTATAGTTAAGTACAACATTAGATGGGTTTTCTGCAGGACTAAAGAAAGAAGTAGGTTATTAATTCTGAGATGCAGCCCACTGTAATGACTATGATCTAAGCTTTGATACCACGGAGGAAAACAAAGGGGAGCCTCTTTCTTCCTCATTTTGCCCCTGTCACCACTGGTTTCAAATCTATGAGCAAATTGTGAGGCCCTCTGAATAGATGGACAAAACCCAGTTCTGCTAGTTCCCCATGTCTTCAACCTTCCCTTGCTACTTATTTCTCAGATCAGGCTAGCTTTTCCTTGATCATTTTAGGGAACTGCAAGGGAATCTGTCAAGTCCTCAGAAGCCACAGGAAGAAAACTGAGTTGATCTTCAATAAGCTTTTTTAAAAATTGAATTCCCCTGGCATTAATTTTGCACTAACTTAAAATTAGCATTAATCAAAAACCGATTGTAATTTTGTGGGGTCAGTATTTATTGATATGGTTTGGCTGTGTCCCAGCCAAATTAGTCTTATTAGCAATAATTGAAAACTGATTTTAATTTTGTGGAGCCAATATTTATTGATAACATTTGGCTATATCCCTACCCAAATGTCATCAACAATTGTAATCCAAATTGTAATCCCCACATGCTAAAGGAAGAACCTGTGGGAGGTGATTGGATCATGGGGGCAGTTTCCCACATGCTATTCTCATGATAGTGAGAGAGTCCTCATGAGATCTGATACTTTTATAAGGTAGTTTTCCTTGCTCTTGCTCTTGCTCTCTCTCTCTCTCACCTGCCACCATGTAAGATGCTCCTGCTTCCCCTTCTGCCATGATTGTAAGTCTCCTGAGGCCTCCCAAGCAATGTGGAACAACTGTGAGTCAGTTAAACCTCTTCTCTTTGTAAATTACACAGCCTTAGGAAGTTCTTTACAGCAGTGTGAAAATGAGCTAATATGTTCATTTTTTGTTCTTATTTTTTGTTTTTATATTTTATTGTTTTGAAGACAGAGATTAAAATATAAAGGTTCATGCTGTTATGTAGCCACCTTCCCTCCAATTCTGAAATTTATCTGAATATGGAATAATCACATTTGGGATTTTTTTGTCTTGGTTAGAAGGCAGTACTCTAGTCCCTTAAAGGTTATGCAGATTGGAAAGTAATTAGATAAATGAGCATTCTTTTGATCTGAAAGAATTAAAACTTTCTTTTTATATTATCCTAATTTTGACCATGAATTTATATTCATCAACATTTGATAAATGTTGTGGTAAAGGACTGAAAACAAGGAAATGCATGTTCCGGCCTTAATTTATTAATCATCTTACATTCTTTCACTTTGTATCTTGAAAGAGCAAAAAAAGAGAAAGTCTTGACTTGGGTGTTGAATATATCCTCTCACTTCTCAGACATTGGTACTCAACTTCATTCTGACTGAGGTGCACTCCTGCTAAAATTAGTATATGTAAACTCCATTCCTCCAAATTATGACTTTATAGTAATTATGTAAAGCCAAGAAATATACCATTTTAGTAATAACCCTGGGGTATATTTTGAAATACACTGCTCAGAGGAAATCTCAGGATTTCACCATTCGTTTATTATTTTACCCATACAATAAGAAGAATCTACAATAAGGTTCAGCATAAAAAGAATATCCTCAAATGTGGCTGGCAGAATAATGTCTCCTCAAAGATTGTCACATCCTAATACCTGAAACTTATTTGGTACATGAAACTTTTTAGATGTGATTAAGTTGAGGATTTTGTGATGGGGAGGTAGAGAAGATGTAGCGAAAAGGTAGAGAAAATATTCTGAAGTCAATTGCATCCTAACCGTCCTTTCAAATGTAAAATTCAAATTCAGCAAAACATTAAAATTTTCATTCTTTATTTTCTAAATCGTATCCTATAGAATAATAAACAAAGCTGAGAAATTTCTGCAGCATGTGGTCAGATGGTTGGATATATATATCTTCTTAGTCATATATGTAGTGAATGATGTTTATTAACTAGCCTTTGAAGATTTAATTTTCAATGTACATAGTTATAATCAACTTTAAAAAGCCTTTAATAAATAAACCTATGAAGTATAATTTAATCTCATATTATCCATTTTTAATTTCAATATTGGGATCATACTTTTGAAATTGGAACTCTTGGGAAAATAGAAAAGGACATAAAGATCTCTAGATATGGAAAGATGCAAATAATATTTGTTTTGATTCTGACAGAGGAATATAATTTTCCAAGCAGAGATGGGCAGCAGAATGTTAGATAATCTTCTTTAAGACAGTCTGTTCATAGGAACAGAGCCATACCAGATGGTGAGGAGATGGAGTATTAACAGAATAGGAATATGTTGATTTAACATACTCAGGGAATGAGTTCGATAAAGTAAAGTGGAGATGTAAGTAGGACTGAGACTGAAATGTACAATATGCTGTTTTGAGAAATTGAATCTAGCATGTAGATATGTAGAGGACAGGAAATAGTTTGTACAAATCTTAGCTGAGTTAACAGATTTGGTTTAGGGAAAATAATTCGCTGCAGCATTAATGGGTCAAGTCTTGGAGTAAGTAAATTCAGCCAAGGAGCTATTGCAGTGGTCTATGAGATGAAAAATTAGGTGGTCTGGGGTGATTTTGAGCTGAGAATTTTTCATGATTCCTTAAGTTTACAACAATAAGAGCCATACCAGTAAATGAGGAGGAGACCAGGAAATAAAATCTAAAGTGTCGTAAGGAAGTCAAATGAAGATGTTCAATAAATAATTAAATATATCAGTTTGGACCTTCAAAGTGAGTTTTATCATCCTATGGCTAACTTTAATTGAATATATTGTATTGGATACATTTTGGTTTATATACTGAATGAGACAACAACCTCAGAATTCTCAGGAAAAACATTTGATGAGAAGATGAAGAAGAAAGAGATGCAAAAGGGGAGTAAAATAAAATGGCAAATAAAATACTTCAAGAAGTAAACAGTGACAGAGGTCAAGAATAGAAAAGGAAATAAAAACACCACTAGTTTAAGCAAGTAGGAATTACTAGTGACTATGGTAAAAGGCATAAAAAGATAATCAGAACTTAAAGAATGTAGATGTAATTGGAAAAAATGTAAGTTGTTTCAAACAAATGTCTGAAGCATAATATAAATGAGTAGCTCCTTAGATTTTTATATCATGGAAACAGTTATGAAACCATGACTTGAAACAAGAAATGGAAACACCAGCATTTACAATGTTTCCCTCAAGTTTCTTCCCAGTCAATATCCTACCTTCCTTCCAAAAGGTAAGTACAACAAGCTGTCTAAGGCATAACATTATCTTCAAACTTTATATGAAAAGAATCATATGATTCTTTTCTTCTTTGTATCTTCTTTTAATTGATATTTCGTAATCAACATATTATCTTCATTTATCCATGTTTCATGTATTGTTTTATTGATTTTATAGTCATTAACTTTTACTGCTTTTCAGTACTTTAATATACAAATATACTACAGATTATTCATGCATTCTATTTTTATGGTTTTTGCACTGTTTTCTCTTTAGGCTATTATGTATAATTCTGCAATGAATCTTTTTGTAAAAGTTATTTTGGTGCACATAGGCATGCAGTATGTGTAGGTATATGAGTAGGAGTGGAACTGATTGGACAAAAGGAATGCATATGTGATACTTTAGTACACACTGCAAAAAAGTTTACCAAATTGGTTAGACCAATTTACATGCCTACCAGTAGGATATGAAAGTTCCTCTTGCTGCATGTCCTTGTCAAACCTTATTATTGTCAGTCTTCATAATTTTAACCATTTAGAAAGATGCCTTGGGAGGCCAAGGTGGGCAGATCACAAGGTCAGGTGATCGAGACCATCCTGGCCAACATGTTGAAATTGCTTCTCTACTAAAATACAAAAAATTTGGCATGAGTGGTGTTGCACACGTGTAGTTCTAGCTACTCAGGAGGCTGAGGCAGGAGAATCGCTTGAACCCAGTAGATGGAGGTTGCAGTGAGCCAAGATCACACCATTGTACTCCAGCCTGGTGACAGAGTAAGACACTGTGAGAGAAAGAAAGAGAGAAGGAAGGGAAGAAAGAAAGAGAGAGAGAAAGAAAGAGAGGAGGGAGAGAGAGGAAGGAATGAATGAATGAAGGAAGGAAGGAAGGAAGGAACAAGGAAAGGAGCCTGGTGAGATGTCACTATAGTTTTACATTTTTAATTATATCATATGTTCATTGGCAATATGGATATTACTTGCTGTGAAATGCTTATTTACACAGTTTATGCAGTTTAAGAATAAACCTTTAAATATTAGAATGGCTTCAGATTTACAAAAAAGTCGAGATGATGGTACTGAGAGTTCTCATATTCCCACACTCAGCATCCCCTACTAATAGTGTTTTACATTAGAATGGTGATATGGTTTGTCTGTGTCCCCACCCAAATCTCATCTTGAATTGTAGCTCCCATAATTTCCATGTGCCATAGGAGGGATCAGTTGGAGGTAATTAAATCACGGGAGAGGGTTTTTCCCAGGCTGTTCTCATGATAGTGAATAAGTCTTATGAGATCTGATGGTTTTGTTAAGGGGCGTTCCCCTGTACAAGCTCTATTCCTTGCTGCCATATGAGATGTGGCTTTGCTCCTCATTCGCCTTCTACCATGATTGTGAGGCCTCCCTAGCCATCTGAAACTGTGAGTCAATTATGCCTCTTTTCTTTATAAATTATCTAGTCTTGGGCATGTCTTTATTAGCAGCATGAGAACAGATTAATACAAATGATACATTTGTCACAATTAATAAAGCAATATTTATATATTATTATTAACTACAGTCCATAATTTACTATTTATACTTAGCTAGAAGTTTAGATTTTCTTATTTTTTAATCTAATGTCCTTTTACTGTTCCAGTATCCCACCCAGGATACCACATTAAATGTAATTGTCATGTCTCTTTAGGCTCCTCTTTGCTGCCTCTCAGATCTTGAAAGTAAAAAAAAAATTAAATTTGTACTAGCCACCCTGAGGAATGCCTGACAATATTGAGAACTATAAGAGAGGTGTATTTTTTGTAGTGGTGTCCTTTCTGTTATTCAGGTCACCATATCCAAAATGCAAAATAGTTTAAGATTTGAGACAGAAGGATGGATGTTGATTTTATCACAGATAAGACTTCCTGAGTATTGGTAGCTCAGAAGGAAAATAGTTATTATAGAATTGAGAATACAAATGATAATGTGCGTTAAAAATAGTTTAACCACAAAGCACAGGCATGGTGCAACTAGTAAATGTAGCTAAGAGGAGTCTGGTAGGGTGAGACTGCTAAGTGGAAGACTCAAAAAAGTGAAAAGGCAATTTTTAAGAAACAGAGGAGTGGAAGGCACGAAGGAGAGAAGAGAGATGAAAATCAAAGTGCAGAATTACTAAAGTTCTGAGAAAAAAATTTCTCTTTTAAAAATTATGCATTGCATGCCTGTATCAAAACATCTCATGTGTATATATATGTGTATATATATGTGTATATATATATATGTGTGTGTATATATATATATATATATATACACACACATACAAAAGAGCAACAAAACTAAGAGTAGATTTTAAAAAGAGAAAAACCTTTAGTTACACTAAGAAAAAAGAAAGAAATTTAAATAAAACAAAAAATGAAAAAGAAGACACTGACGGCACAAAAATACCAAGGACCATAAGATATTTTGATGAAAATTATATACCAAAAAAATGGATAACCTAGAATAAATTGATAAATTTCTAAACACAATTCAACCTATAAAGACTTAATCAAGGAGAAATAGAAGAGCTGAAGAAAACAGTAATGACTAATGAGATTGAATCAGTAATAAAAAGTCCCCTGTCAAGGAAAAGCCCACAACTTGGTGCCTCAGTGCTGAATTCTATAAAATACTTAAAAAAGAACTAATACAAATCTGTCACAAACACTTTCAAAAAATGGAAGAGAAAGAACTACTTCCACATTCATTTTTATAAGGCCAGCATTGCCCTTATACCAATGTGATATAGTTTAATTCTGTCCCAAATCAAATCTCCACTTGAATTGTAGCTCCCATAATCCCCACATACCATGAGAGGGACCCAGTGGATGGTAATTGAATCATGGGGGCAGGTTTTTCCATGCTGTTCTTGTGATAGTGAATAAATCTCATGAGACCTGATGGTTTTATAAAGAGCAGTTCACTTTCAAATGCTGTTTTGCCTACCACCATGTAAGACATGACTGTGCTTCTCCTTCACCTTCCACCATGATTGTGAGGCCTCACAAGCTATGTGGAATTGTGAGTCCACTAAACCTTTTTTCTTTATAAATTATCCAGTCTCAGGTGTTTCATTATAAAAGTATGAAAATGGTCTAATACACAAAGCTAGGGAAGGACTTCAAAAGAAAAGTACAAGCCAATATCCTTGATGTACATGGATGCAAAAGCATTCAATAAAATACTAGTAAACCAAATTTAACAAAAGTAAGATTATCCTCTGAGGTGTAAGGATGGTTCAAAATATGAAATTAATCATTGTGATACATCATATTAAGAGAATAAAAGACAATTATATGAGCATCTTGTTAGATTAAAACAAGGATTAACAAAATTAAACATTTTTTCATGTCTAAAAATATTGAATAACTTAGGTATAGAAGGAATATGCCTCAACACAATGAAGGCCATATATGACAAAACCACAGCTGCCATAATACTCAACAAGGAAATACTGAAACCTTTTAATTTAAGGTCCAGAACAAGACAAGGATGCTCACTCTCACCACTTCTATTGAACATAGCATTGAAAGTCCTATTCAGATCAATTAGGCATGGGGAAAAAGAAGCATCCAAATAGGAAAGAAAAAAAGTAAATTTGTTGCTGTTTGTTGTTGACATGATCTCGAATATAGAAAACTCTAAAGATTCCATCAAAAGGCTGTTAGAACCAATAAATGTATACAAAAAAAGTTGCAGAATAAGAAATCAACACAAAAATTAGTCGCATTTCTAAATATCAAAAACTATTTAAAAAAGAAATCAAGAAAACCCTCATTTGCAGTAGCTACAAAATATTAAAATATTTAGGAATAAATTTAAACAAGGAGGTGAAATATATCTACAATCAAAACTAAAACATTTGTGAAATAAATTGAAGACACAAATAAATGGAAAGATATCCCATGAGTATGAATGAATATTGGTACAATTTCCCTACTATATTTAAAAAAACACATTCAAAACAATGCCTATAAAAATTCTAATTTCCTGTTCATAAAAATAGAAACAATAAGCCTAAAATTCATATGGAAGCACAAAAAATAAAAAACCAAGCCAATCATGAGCAAAAAGAACAAAACTAAGGCATCACACAAACTGATTTCACAATGCTACAAATCAATAGTAATTAAGACAGCATGGTATTGGCAAAAAAAAATTAAACGTCTCATTGGCCAACAAAACAGAATAGAGATCCCAGTCATGAATTTATGCATGTACAGTCAATTGATTTTCAACAAAGGTGTCAAACATATACACTAAGAAAAGGAGAGTTTCTTCAATAAATCGTGTTAGGAACATTGAATATTTATTTCCAATAAAATGAAAGTTGACCATTATTTTACTCCATATACAAAATTCAACTAAAAATGGATTAAAGATTTAAACATAAGGCCTGGAACTGTGAAAACTATTAGGTGCAAACATAGGGGAAAACTATGGAACATTTGTCTGAGCAATTATTTTTTAAATTTGACCCCACAAGTGCAGGCAATTTAAAAAAAAAAATAGACAAACGGGATTACATTGAAATAAAAAGCTTCTGTACAACAAAAGAAAATAACTAACAGAGTGAAAGATAACCTATGAATTGGGAGGAAATATTTGCAAGCCATACATCTGATAATGGGTTAACATCCAAAATACGTAACGAACTCAACTCTATAGACAGAAAATAGATAATCCAACTTAAATAGTAAGTAAAGGACTTGAATAGACATTTCCCAACTGTAGATCTAAAAATGGACAACAGATATATGAAAAAATGTTCAACATCACTAATCATTAGGGAAATGAAAAGCAAAACCACAAAAGTACCATCTCACAACCAAATGAGATTTCATCTCACATCTGTCAGAATGGCTGTTTTAAAAAAGTCAAAAGATAAGTGTTAACAAGGCTGTGGAGAAAAGGGAACAACTGTACAAGGTTTATGGGAATATACATTATTACAACCATGCTAGAAAACTTACTCGAGGTCCCTCAAGAAACTAAGAATATCATTACCATATTATCTAGAAATTCCATTTCTGAGAATTTATCCAAAATATTTAAAATTAATATGGTAAAGAGACGTCTACCATGTTCATTGCATCATTGTTCACAATAGTCATGTTTTATAATTTATCTATGTGACCATCATCAGATGAATGGATAAAGAAAATGCAATATATATACGCAATGAAATACTATTCAGCCTTAAAAATAAAAGAACTTTTTTCACTGGAAGCAACATGGATAGAATTGGAGAACATTATGCTAAGGGAAATAAGCCAGATACAGAAAGACAAATATCTCATGTTCTCATGTATATGTGGAATCTAAACAGCTAAACTCAAAGAAAGTGAGAGTAGAGTGATTGTTGCCAGAGCCTGCAGGGAGGGGGCGGTGAAGGGAATGGGAAGATAATGGACAAAGTGTTCAAAGCCTTAATTAGACAGAAATAAAGTTTTTGTTATTGTTTACTTTGAGATATATTGTACAGTGTGGTGAATATGGCAAATAATAATGTATTGCACATTTCAAAATCACTGAGTGTACAGTTTAAAATTTCTCATGACAGGAAATAAGTATTTGAGGTCATGAGTGTGCTAATTAGCTTGGTTTAATTATTTCACATAATATTCATAGATTATAGCATTATTTGGAATCCCACAAATATATACAACGAAATTTGTCAATTTACAATTATCAAATTGAAATTATTTTTGAAAGTGAACAGGACGTTGTATTTATTTCAAAAAATTTTATGCTCTGGCCAGGCACAGTGGCTCACATCTATAATCCCAGCACGTTGGGAGGCTGAGGTCAGCAGATTACTTGAGGCCAGGAGTTCGAGAACAGCCTGGCCAAAATAGTGAAATCCCGTCTCTACTAAAAATACAAAATTGAGCCAGGCGTTTCGACGGGCACCTGTAATCCCAGCTATTTGGGAGACTGATGCAAGAGAATCACTTGAACCCAGGAGGTGGAGGTTATAGTGAGCTGGGATTGTGCCACTGCATACCATCCTTGGCAACAGAGCGAGACTCTGTCTAAAATACATACATATATATAAATATATATATGTGTGTGTGTGTATATAAATGGTGTTAGGAGTATTGAATATTTTCAAAAAAATGAAACTTGACCATTATTTTACACGCTATACAAAACTAAAAATGGATTAAAGACTTAAACATAAAACTTGAAACTGTAAAATTATTAGGTGCAAACATAGGGAAAAACTACACAGCATATATACACATGTTCAATAGTCATGGTAAGTTAAATGCCTAACAATTACTGCATAAGGCATCACTTCACTTATATGCATGCTTTTGAGTGATACTGTAGAAGTCATTTAACACAATGATGAGAATATTTGACACGAAATCACAATATCAGTGTTTCAATTTCAAGCCAATATCAGTGTATTTAACTTGAAAATTTTATGATGAGACTTTTCCATTTTCCTGTGTTCCCTGTCATGATGGTAAATTATCACTGTATACCAATTTAACTCTTAAAAGAATTGAATGTAAATTATTACTATTTACCAATTTACCTTTTTAAAAAATAGAAAGCTGAGACTTTAAGGAAAAATTTGAGTCAAAGTTTGAAAATAAGCAGATGTAGAATTGTAAACACAATAATGACTCTCATGTTGATAAGAATTGCTGGAAAACTTCATGACCAGCCTTCTCATCATCATAAACATAAGTAATTTTAAATAATTATCATCTATTTGTTCTTCCATGTTATTCATTACTTCATAATTAAAAAATAAAACTTTTTTTTAATTTAGTCTTTTTTTTTCTTCTCTTCATTAAGTGAAATATTTTGAATAGATCAGAATTTGGAATGAGTTCACATATTCAATTGTAAAAGACAGGAGTAGCATAGACAGACATACATATATATCTGGATAGACTTATCCAACTGTAGCAAACCTGGGATGGCTCAAATCTGTAACGTTGTTTTATATATATATGATATATATATATATCATATATATATAAAACATATATATATATAACATATATATATATATATGTAAATATACACACAAATATTTTTAAATTATTCTGGCATCTTTCCTGAGCCTACCATTTGTATGCCATACATTAATTAAACACATGCATACATTCTTTGTCAAAAGAAATTAACTTAGGTATTTATTTTAGAAGTCAATATAATTGTATAAATAATTCTGAACCCCATAGTATAATCACTAGAGCCTTGCCCATTGGCAAGGAAAAATAATAATTTGTGAGGAAAATTTGAGTCATTTTTACAGGGAGAAAAACCTGGCCTGGTGTGGTGGCTAATTGGCATCTCAAATTTAATTTATCTAAAACTCTATCCCAACTATCTTTTTTTCACATCAGATCAACAGAAATTTTAGTGTCGTCCTTGATATCTTTGTTTTTTAGCTTATCTCTAAAATCTAATCTATCTTGTTGATACCTCATTCAAAATATATTCAGAATTCTTCAACATTTTCCACCTTAATATAAACCACTATCATAAAAAAATTATCTGTCTATCTATCATCTATCACCTATCTATTTCGCAAAATAAACTCTGTACTCAAACAGCTTCTGATCCATGGGCATAAATAAACCATATATCTGTGAACTGTCTACACAATGCACATCTATAGCAAAAATAGAAAATTTCTAGGAGTTAGAGGAGGATGGAGGCAAAGTAACCTGGATTCCTTGGATTTAGAGGAGATATAACTGGACTGATTATAAGAAGCAGATTCTACTCCCTGAATTTCTGTTATAAAAATTATCAATTTCCATTGTTTAAAGATGCATTTTCTATCAAAAAAAGATACTGTAATGGCCCCAATATACCTCACAAGAATGTAAGGATTCAGGGATATTTTGCACAAAACATACATGAATATTTTATAGGAAAGATGCAAATAAAATAACAGTTCTCTCTTTATCTTTTAGATTTGAAGCTTATTTCCACTTCTACTTCTGTTTCAACAGCTCTTAAGGACTATTAGAATTGACAATTCATGGATCCTACAGCATTTGTGGTGTTTCTTGTCAAAGTCAATAATGTCCTTTCCTTGTTTAATGGTCAAGATCCAGTCTTCCTCTTACTTCATCTATCTGATGTATTTTGCACAATTAATTACCATTCCTCCTTGAAAGGTATTTTCCCTTGGCTTCCAAATGCTTCTGACTTTTCTCCTACTTAATTGGTTCTTTCTTTTCAGCCTTCTTTCTGGTTGCTTCTGATCTTCTTCTAAACATAGGTATGCTACAAAGTTTGGGTGGTGTCCCATGGACCTTTTATTTCTGTCTATACTCAGTCATTTCCTGAGTTTGTCCATTCTCATGCTTTTAAACATTATGTTTATGATAAAATTTCTCAAACTTATGTATCTCCAAACAAATAATTTTTCCTAAACTTTGGCTTTATATATGTAGTTGATGACTCATTATATTCACTTGGATGTCTAATTGGCATCCTAAATTTAATTTATCTAAAACTGAACCTCTGCTATCTTTTTTCACATTAGATCAATTTTACCCATAATCTTCCTCAACTCAGTAATTGTAAATCTACTTTCCATATCCTCAGTACAGAAATTTTAGTGTCATCTTTGATATCTTTGTTATTTATTTTATCTCTCAAATCTAATCTATCCTGTTGATACCTCACTCAAAATATATTCAGAATCCTTCAATGTTTTCCACCTTAATATAAACCATTAACATCTCTTTACTTAGATGGTGACAAAGTCCTCTAACTAATATTTGTGATTTTATTTTTCTCCCTTAGCAGAATTCTCCATCAAGCACTGGATGATTCTATAAAAAGGTAAGTTGTAGACCTGCTGCATATGACTGTGCAGATTGTGCAATGTGGAATTGTGGTTAACACCATTCATATGTCACTCGTTGTGAAATTGTATATTTATTATGACAATGCTATGGCATATGGTTAGTATACAGTGTTGAGAAAGCAATGTCTTTTTAAGGATTGACAGAAAGGCACCATATGAGCCAGTGGTGACCTGAGATCATTTACTGTTCAGCTAACTGTCACACAATGGCTATCAATCACCCAGAATGAAAATCAAAGTACATTTTGAGTCCCAAAAACTTTCCTGTAACCTAGTCCCGGCTGCATCTTTTCACTTATCTCCTGTTCCTTTTCATCTAGTTCAATGCTTCTGAAAATTTTACTTACACAAGAATCAACTAAGAGTTTTGTCAAAATGCAGAATTGATTCAGTACATATGGAAAGGTCCTTGGTTTTTGCATTTTTAACAAGCTCTTGGGTGATGCTAGTGGATGGTTCTGGTCAGGGGCACAGTTTCCACCAATCTGCTTCTACTCATGCTGTGCTTTCTCATGATTAAAAACATTTGTACTTGTGATTTGTTCTACATGAAATACTGTATCTGTAGACACCCACAAGATTCATTCTCTCACCATTTTCTGGTTATTGCTTTTTCAGTTCTTTCCTTAAAGAAAACTTTCCCTGCCCATTTTGTTTCAATTGTAATCCTTTCCCTCTCCACTGGAATTCCCTTTTTCCTTTCCTTTTTCTATAGCATTCACAAGTTTGCATACTAAATTTGTCAATATTTTTATCTGTAACTAATGTAGAATGTAAGCACTATAAGGTTAGGATTTTTAGTTATTTTTAATATTTTTCATTTTTATATCTCTGGAATCTAGATATTGACATGTAGGAGATATTTAAATAAACGTTTTTTAATGGATGCTTTTTTTCTAATCCTTTCCTCTTACTTGAGACTGTACTGAGAGTGAGGAAAGTGAGTCATATTCCACAGCTAGTTTCCCTGCTGGCATATTTCACCATATAATTAATTAATGCTCCAATCATCTTTGCCTGCTACCTGTTATAAGTACATCATGCAACATTTACACAGAAGATTTAAGTGAATAATTGAACTCTATAAATACATCTTAGAACACTTCAGTACAAACATTATTAGAAAAATAGATATAACATTTCTGAGTAATTCTGATGCTAATAGCACCTTTCAGAAAAAGTCATAAAAGGTGTTTAGAGTTTACACAGCAGAATTGATATACTGTTACAGAGAGAATTTTTGCTTTTCATCCTATTGAATATTTTACATATAAATAAGAAAAATACCAACATATAATGACTACCTGTGCAATGTTCATATAATTTTAAAAATAATAACATTAACACTCCTGTATTTCTAAGTGCAAGTGTACTTCATTTGATTGTGCCTTACTTAATGGCACTTCTCAGATAGTACATATTTTACAAACTGAAGGTTTGTGGCAATTTTGCATCAGCAAGTCTATTGGTGCTATATTTTCAATAGAATGTGTTCACTTCTCATCTCTATGTAACAGTTTTGGTAATTCTTGTAAGATTTCAAACTTACTTATTGTTAATTTGTTTGTTATGGTGATCTCTGATCAGTGATCTTTGACGATAATATTGTAATTGTGTTGGTGTTCCACAAATTGTGCTCTATAAAAAGACAAACTTAATTGATAAATGTTGTGTCTGCTTTAATTGTTCTACTGACCAGCCATTACCTTACCTCTACCTGTTCAAGGAAAACTAAAAGTTGCACATCTTTCACTTTAAATCAAAACCTAGAAATGATGAAGTTAAGTGATAAGGGCATGCCAAAAGAAAGACCAAAAGTTAGGCCTCTTAAGCCAAAGAGCCAATTTGTTAATATAAAAAAAAAAAATTCTTAAAGGAAATTAAAGATGCTACTGCAGTGAATATATGAATAATTAAAAAAAAAAAAAAGAAACAGTTTTTAAGGATATGGAGAAGGTTTTTGTGATCTGGATAGATGATCAAACCAGCCACAACATTCTCTTAAGCCAAAACCTAATCTAGTATATGGTCCTAACACTTTCATTCCATAAATGTTGATAGGTGTGAGAAAGCTGATAGATGTCAGAAAGAAAAGTTTGAAGCTAGCAGAGGTTGGTTCATATAGTTTAAGAAAATAAGCCATTTCCATGACATAAAAATGTAAGGTAAAGCAGCAAGTGCTGATAAAGAAACTGTAGTAAGTTATCTAGATCTAGCTAAGATCACTGATGAAAGTGGCTACATTAAACAACAGATTTTCTATGTAGACAAAGTAGTCTTCCATTGGAAGCAGATGCCATCTAGAATTTTCAGGACAAGAAAGGGGAGGTCAATGCTTGGCTTCAAATCTTCAAAGAACAGGCTGACTCTCGTGCTAGGGGCTAATGCAGCTAATGACTTTAAAGTTGAAGCCAATGCTCATTTACCATTCTGAAAATCACAAGGCCCTTTAGAATTATGTTGTCTCTACTCAGACTGTTCTTTATATACAAAATAACAGACCTGTATGACAACACTTCTGTTTACGGCACGGTTTAGTGAACACTTTACATCTACTATTGAGATCTCTGCTCAGAAAAAAAGATTCCTTTCAAAATATTACTGCTCATTGACAATACATTGAGTTACTCAAAAATTCTGATAGAGATGTTCAAAAAGATTAGTGTTGTTTTTAAGTCTGCAAACACAACACGTATTGTGTAGTCCATAAATCAAGGCTTAATTTTGATTTACAAAAGTCTTAATATTTAGAAAACATATTTCATAAGGTTTTAATGGAATAGATAAATATTCCTCTGACAGTTTTGGGTAAAGTAAGTTGAAAATCTGGGGAGGATTCATCATACCAGATGCCATTAAAAACATTAATAATTAATGGTAGGGGCTCAAAATATCAATATTAATGGAATTTTGGAAGAAGATGTTTCCAGTTTTCACAGATGATTTAGAGGGGTTCAAGACTTCAGTGAACAAAGTAAACATAGATGTGGTGGAAATAGAAAGAATGGTGAAGAATTAGAAATGAAGCCTGAAGGTGTTACTAAATTGCTACAATCTCATGCTAAAACTTGAAGTGTTCCTTCTTATGGATGACCAAAGAAATTGGTTTCTTGAGATGGAATCTACTGCTGAAGATGCTGTGAATAGTGTTGAAATGACAATATAGGAATTAGAATACAGACATACTTTGGAGATATTGGGAATTCAGCTTCAAACCACCTCTGCAAAGGTAAATATTGCAATCAAGTGAGTTACACAAATGTTTTTGTTTCCCGGTGCATATAAAAGTTACATTTATATTATACTGTAGTTTATTAAGTGTACAATAGCTATGTCTCAATGTACATATTTTAGTTAAAAACACTTTATTGCTAATAAATATTAATGATTATCTGAGTTTTCAGTGTGTCATCATCTTTTTGGTGGTACAGCAGTTTGCCTCAATATTCATGGCTGCTGACTAATCAGGGTGGTGGTTGCTGAGGATTGGAGTTACTGATGAAATTTTCTAAAATAAGACAGCGATAAAGTTTTCTGCATTGACTGATTCTTCCTTATACAAAAAATTTCTCTGCAGCATGTGATTCTATTTGGTAGCATTTTTTGCAAGTAGTATTTCTTTGGAAATTAGTGTCAGTCCTTTCAAACCCTGAAGCTGCTTTATTAGCCAAATTTGTGTAATATTCTAAATCCTTTGTTGTTGTGCTATTTCAAAACAGTGTTTCAAAATTTATTTTTAAATTTATTTATTTTAAATTTATTTTTAAATTTATTTATTAAAGAGATGCAAGTGCAATTTTGTTACATACATAAATTGTGTAAAGGTGAAGTCTTGACTTTTCACTTTTAGAGTATAATCAGCATCGCCCAAATAGTGTGTATTGTACCTAAGTAATTTCTCATTACCCTCCCACTTTTGCCCTTCCATCCCTCCCAGTATCCAATGTCTATCATTCCATACTATAGCTGCATGTGTCGATATTATTTAGCTTCCACTCACAAGTTAGATTTAAAATATTTTTCTGAAATATTTACTAACACAACTATTATGAAATATGAAATATATTTGTTATAATTGTATCTGATAATTTTTATATCTTCAAATTTTGTGTGTGCTTTTTTGCAGATAGTTGTTATAGTGACTAACTCATGAGAGTTTTTTTCTTTAGGTGTCCCATTGTTATTATTTTTTAGTATGAGATTTTATTTTATAAAAAGTTTTTCCTGATTGTTTTACCCTCTTGTGTGAACATTCCCTGAGGGGATATTTGTGTTTTCTCCTTCGTGGTCCTTGAAGAACTAACTTATACCACTAATTATGGTTTTCATTATGATGATGATGATTTTAGGATATAGAAATAATGTAAACTCTGGGCCCAAAACATTTTTAAATAACTTGTGCTAAGTTCCAGCATTAAGTCTTTGATTTAGGACAAAGATAAAGATACAAAGATAAAGATGATGGTATTCCCTTGTATTAGTTCATGTTTCCCATTAGATGTGCACAATAATCCTATGAGGTAGGCAATTTTAGGTCAATATTATAGTTGAGAAAAATTAAGGATAGGAGGTATGAATTAAGTTACCAAAGAATTGTCAACCAAAGAATAGGACACAACTGTATGTTTTCTAAATTAAAGTTAACTAAACTTTCACCTATATATCTATAAGATAATGTTGCATTTTAGATGTTAAAAATTAATTAATCCATAATTATGTAAAAATTTAGTTGAATTCTAAATTTGGAAATATTTTCTAATACTTCCAAAATATTTTGCTTTAAATGAAGTATGATAGTTCTAAAATTCTCTTCTCCTTTTTCTCTCTCAACTATTTGAACTATTTGACCACAAAATGTATTACGGTGATAACATGATTATAAAAATACCTAAGTGTATTTCATTACACATAAATTTACATTTTGAACTATAATCAAAATTATAATTAAACTCAATTAACAAAAATATGGATGAATTTCATTAAGGCATGAATAAGCCTTAATCATCTGTCAATGAGTTCAGAGATATGTGTTTTCCTTTGAGCCCTTAAGAACAGCTTTAAATAGGAAGCAGCAGGAAATTGTTACTGACACAAAAGATGGAGTGCTCAGCCAGGTTGTGGGTAGTGTTCCAGGAAATGTGAGAAGAAAAATTAAATTTCTGACCTCTGTACTGCTAGTTTTGAGAGTTAGAAATACCAAAGATTATATGATGGCATTACAAGGTGTTGTTATGATTCAGATCGGAAGAACTCAGTTCGAGATTCAAATTGATATGCAATATTGGCTAGTAAAATTTTCTTTTTAAGTTTTTCTCCATTTGTAGAATGAGGGCAGCGATTTCTATCCTCATGACTAGAATATCTAGGTTTTTACTACATGCCATGTATAAATCTAATTACTTGACATGTACATTATACTAATCATCACATTGAGAGTATGAGGCAACTAGGTATCATTGTTATTTCCACTTGTAAATTAACAACTGAGGCATAGGAAGTTTGATTTCAGTAACTGATTCACCAATAATAATAATTACCTCTAAGGGTCATTGTGAGAATGCACATGTAGTATTTAGGAAAGCAATTGTTTCTGGCACAGTGTTGATGTTTCATGAACAGAAGATATTTTATTCTGAGACTGAGCTTTTGAAATGAAAAAGAAAGCCAATTCTAAGTCAAGTGAGGAGTGATAAAAGATCCCTTGGCCCAGATAGAATCAACCTGCTCCATCTCTTAGATGATATACCTGACACCTATCTGCTCTGCCTTCTTTGAAGATTTGCAGAGTTTAGAAATCTTTCTCCACTTTTATTTTCAACTGCAACTTTCACTGTGTTGGGAATATAGTAAATGTGAAATAAATCTTTGTTACATGAACCTCGTATTGAACCCCTTCCTCATCTTCAAGTATGATAAATAAGCATGACTTAAATACTACAGTATCATCATGTTAAGCTGGCAACAATGTGTTTATGAACGCAAGCAGAGTTCCACTTCCATGAAGTGGTTATCCAGTTACTACAAGAATTTGAACCATACATACACCATCTATCCTCTTTGTACAGTTAATGTGAGAGTATGTTTTACACTTGTAGTATTTTGTTTGTCCTTCACAACAGTCCCTGAGTAGTCGTTATAAGTTCACTTATTTTATTGATAAAGAAATTCAGATCTCACTAAGGCATATAACTTGCTTCATTTCATCAAGCAAGTAGGATTTGAAGTGGAGATTTAAAACCAGATCTCCTGCTTTTAAGGACATTTTGTCATTTAATAAGTATTACTTCCAATGGCATTTTTGAGTCCATGTCTTGCAGTGTTGTCTAATGTTAGAGGCAAAAAAAAAGCTTTATTTTTCTTCTTTCAAAGTTGCAATATATCTCCAAGACAAGGACCAATAAAAAGGCTCTGACAACTTCAATGAGCAGGCCCTGAAAAATAATGGTAGTAAAAACCTGCCATAATGCCATAAATAGGATCCTATACATTTAATCAGGTGCTATGCAAAGTGTCATTGTAGTAGGAGTCATGAAGTAACAGGGCAAGCCTGCTCACCTAGCTACCCTGGAACTCCAGGGTCCCACTGGATCCCATTATGACTTTATTTGCATTATCAGAGGACACAGTATCATGTCTCTTAATTTTAAACACTTTGAAGACATATTTTTATGTCTTGTTTATCTCTGTTCTCAGAATCTGGCTTACCACTTGGTGCCTGGAAATGAGATAAATATATTTATGTTTTTAATTATATCTTAATAATTTAAACAGATGGTATATTAACTCCTTACATGGTTCTATATGTGGCTGAGATAGGATTTATTTCTAGTCAGTTACTTTCTGCTAAACCACATCAGTATATGAAATTATTTACTTGTTAATTTATTAGGCACATTCTTTCTACACCTTTCAACTCAAAATAAAGCACATTTTGAATGAGCAGAATCTTGTCTATTTTGTTAACTGTTAAGTATCCACTTGTGAAGCAACACCTACCATATTTTTGGAGATTAAATATTACTGGACAAGAAAATGAATGAATTACCTAATACTGCTGTGTAAAAGTAGAGTGTGATGCTCTCAATGAATGAAAGAGTTAAGGCTTCGAACAGAGGAAAAAAATTTGCTCTTCTCAGTCCAAAACTATATAATTTAATCAGGTATAAAAATAATCTAGAAAGTTGCTAGAGAATCAAAAGATGAAACCTAATTCACTAAATCACAGAATATTATATCCGGGAATAGGCCTGCTTGGAGTTTACAGGTAAGTTTAATAGAAATGTCTGGCAGTTACTTTATAAAGCTTATTTTTTTCAGAGGAACTAACTGGCTGAAAATACAGAAACATGCAAAACAAGTGCCATTTAATTATAAATTGTTCATTAAAGCTGTACCCTGGAGGATTGTTACTAAATGACACTTTTCTTTTTCATTTCGGTTACTTTTAATTTGCATATATGGAGGAATAAGAATTAAATTTTTTAACATGTATTCTAAAATCCATTCTATGTACTCAAATTAGTGCAAAGGATGCTTCTCTCATAACTACAGTTTCTGTGTAATTTGGTCCCTGTTCAGCTCGTATAAATGAAGTTACTTTTTTAACTGCCATACGTGCAGACATCAACCACTGTCTCTCTATATTTAAAAATAAAGAGGCAGTTTATTAAAATTAATGAAAAGACACAGTAGAACATGAATGTCCTGAATATCAACTATAACAAGATAACAATGCAGGCCTTTTAACTCTCTCTCTCATCCTTTCTCTATTTATTCTGCTGCACTGTCTTCTTGAAATCCAACATTTGCCAGCCAGAGCACAATTAGGGGAAGAATCAATGATAGATCATTTGAGAACCAATCGTGCAAGTCCAGTTTTCTACTTCTTTCTAGCTAAGGTCTTGATCACAGCATTGGCAGAAATGGGAGTGACATGGTTTGGCTCTGTGTCTCCACCCAAATCTCATATTGAGTTGTAATTCCCATTGTTTTAGAAGCGCCCTAGTGGGAGGTGATTGAATCATAGAGAAAGACTTCCCCCTCACTGTTCTTGTGATAAAGTTCTCATGAGATCTGGTGGTTTCAAAGTGTGTAGCATCTCCCCCTTTACTCTGTCTCTCTTCTGCAGGCCATGTGAATATATGCCGGCTTCCCCTTTGCCTTCTGTCATGACTATAAGTTTCCCAATGCTTTTCCACAAACAGAAGATATACAGCCTGCAGAACCATGAGCTGATCAAACCCCTTTTCTTTCTTAATTACTCAGTCTCAGGTATGTCTTTACGGCAGTATGAGAACAGACTGCTACCGAAAATTGCTGAGAGTGGGGTATTGCTATAAAGATACCTGAAAATGTAGAAATAGCTTTGGAACTAGGTAATGGGCAGAGGTTGAAACAGTTTGGTTGGCTCAGAAGAAGACAGGAAGATGAGGGAAGGTTTGGAGCTTCCTAGAGACTTGTTGAATGGCTTTGGCCAAAATGCTGTTAGTGATATGGACAGAGATGACCAGACTGATGAGGTATCAGATGGAGATGAGGAACTTACTGGAAACTAAAATTTGCTCTTGCTATACTTTAGCAAAGAGACTAGTGACATTCTGCCCCTGCTCTAGGGATCTGTAAGACTTTGAAACAGAAAGATGATTTAAGGTATCTGGCAGAAGAAATTTCTAAGCAGTGAAGTCTTTAAGGTATAGCCTGGCTGCTTCTAAAAGTCCATGCTCATATCCATTCACAAAGAGATGGTCTGAAACTGGAACTTACATTTAAAAGGAAAACAGAACATAAAAGTTTGAAAAATTTGCAGTCTGACCATGTGGCAGAAAAGAAAAAGTCATTTTTTGAAGAGAAATTCAAGCCAGCTGCATAAATTTGCATAAGTAAAGAAGAGCCAAATATTAACAGTCAAGACAATGGGGAAAATGCCTCCAAAGTATTTCAGAGACCTTTGTGGCAGCACCTCCCATCACAGGCCTGGAAGCCTACAAGGGAAAAATGGTTTCATGGGTCAGGCCAAGGGCCCCACTGCTCTGTGCAGCCTTGGGACATGGATCATGGCACATGGCACCCTGCATTGCAGTTGCTTCAGCTCCAGCTGTGGCTAAAAGGGGCCAAGGTACAGCTCAGGCTGCTACTTCAGATGATACAATCCCCAAGTCTTGGCAGCTTCCATGTGTTGTTAAGCCTATGGGTGCTCAGATGGCAAGAGCTGAGGCTTGGGAGCCTCTTCTTAGATTTCAGAGGATATATAAAAATGCCTGGACATCCATGCAAAAGTCTGCTGCAGGGTAAGAACCCTAATGGAGAATTTTAGGAAAACACAAAGGGAAAATGATGGGTTGTAGTCCCCAAACAGGGTCCTCAACTGAGGCGCAGCCTAGTGGAGCTATGAGAAGAAGGTCACAGTCCTACAGACCTTGGAATGATAAGAGCCATCAACTTGTATTGTGCACCTAGAAAAGCCACAGGCACTAACCCCCAGCCTGTGAAAGCAGCTGTGGGGGCTGTACCTTGCAGAACCATGAGGTGGACCTGCTCAAGACCTTGGGAGCCCACCTTTTGCATCACTGTGAAAGAGATGTGAGACATGGAGTCAAAGGAGATTATTTTGGAGCTTTAAGATTTAACTTTCTTGCTGTGTTTTGGACTTGCATGGGGTCTGTAGTTCCTTTGTTTTGGTCAATTTCTCCCCTGTGGACTGGGAGCATTTACTCAATGCCTGTAACTCCATTGTATCTTAGAAGTGACTAACTTGCTTCTGATTTTATAGGCTTATAGGAGGAAGGGATTTGCCTTGTCTCAGGTAAGACTTTGGACTTGGACTTTTGAGTTAATGTTGGAATGAGTTAATACTTTAGGAACTTTAGGAAGGCATGATTGTGTTTTGAAATGTGAGAAGGACATGAGATTTGGGAGGGGCTGGGACAGAATAATATGGTTTGGCTCTGTGTACCCGCCCAAATCTCATGTCTAATTCTGATTCTGAGTGTTATAGGAGGAGTCCCATGTGAAGTGACTGAATCATTGGGCAGGACTTTCCCTGTGACTGTTCTCCTAATAGCCTTCTCATGAGATCTGGTTATTTCAAAGTGTGTAGAACTTTACCCTTTTCTCTGTTTCTTTCTCCTGCCAGTCATGTGAAGATGTGTTTACTTCCTTTTGCCTTCTGTCATGACTAAGTTTCCTGATGCCTCCCTACAAGCAGAAGCCTGTATAACCTGCAGAACCGCGAACTGACTAAAGTTTTTTTTCTTTGTAAATTACCCAATTTCAGGTATGTTTTTATAGTAATGTGAGAATGGACAAATACAGAGAGAAAACTCTGGGACTGTAGGCAGCAACATTTTGGTTGTACCAAAAGTATAGAAAATATAAGAGATAGTGAACAAAATGTAATTATGGCCATCTGATAGCCATGCTGTACCTGAAAACAGACAGTTGAGAAGATGAACCTATAAAATGTGAGAGTACATGTCAAGAGACAAGAATTTCATAGATGATATTAAATGTATCATCAAAACCGAGGCAATTCTCTGAGTGAAGAGGGGTGCTATTAATAAGATCTTTGGAAAGACAAAAATTCACTTCTATGTCTACTGAGGTATTAACTTGTCTCTTAAAGTAAAGGAAACTATGCAATGCTAGGGTAAGATTACTGTCTAGGGATAAAAAAACATTTCTTAAACAATTGTGGATATGATTATTTTTTGCAAGTATTATTTTCTGATCTTTATGTTAGATCATTGTTTTTATAGGAACATTGTTTTACTAGGAATTATATATATGTGAAAATATATATATTCACATATACATTCATGTATCTCATATATAGTCATACAATATAGATGTGTTAATACATAATATATAAATTTATATATATGTGTGAATTATATATATGTGTAAATATATATAAATATGTTTACACATATATGTGTAAATTTATATATATGTGTAAATTATATAAATATAAACATATATTTGTATATTTTATATACACCATAAATATATAAATATACAATAAAAATATATAAATATATTTTATATAAAATATATTTATGTATGTATACATACATGTGTGTAAATATATACATATATATGTGTAAATATATACATATATGTGTAAATTTATAAATACATGTGTGCATAGATATTTATACATATGTATATATAAATTATATATGCATTTATGCATAAACAAATATATAAAAATATATAATTATAATATAGATTTTATATATATAATTATAAATATATGTGTATGTGTGTGTGTGTGTGTGTATATACATATATAAAAAACACATATCCTGGGGTTAGAATCAGGCTTTCAATTTCTTCTGGCCTAGACTATATAAATCATGACCAAGTCTACAGCTTTTATTTTGCTGAGTCACGGGAAAAGAGAAAAAAGCTTGAGTATTCAGCATGTCCAATTCCAGCATCTAAAGTATTTTCAGATGGAAGTAATACTATACTCTCTTATTTTATAAAATGTACAAATAAAATACCCTGAAAATAAATTAGTATTACATAAGAGGTAATTATACCCAAGATTAAAGACTTCGTATGACTTAATAGATACATTAGACATTCTTGGCATACCTATAAAGAAAATTCTGAGACTGGATACAGGAACAGAAAACCAAACACTACATGTTCTCACTCATAAGTGGGAATTGAACAATGAGAACATATGGACACAGGGAGGGGAGCATCACACACCAGGGCCTTTCAGGACAAATACTTAATGCATGCGGGGCTTAAAACCTAAATGACAGGTTGAATGGTGCAGCAAACCACCATGTCACATGTATACCTATTTAACAAACCTGCACGTTCTGCACATGTATCCCAGAACTTAAAGTAAAATTAAAAGGAAAAAAAGAGGCTTCATTGGCTTATGGTTCTGCAGGCTTTACAGGAAGCATGATGCTAGCATCTGTTTCTGGTGAGAGCTTCAGGAAACGTGTACCTATGATGGAAGGTGAAATGGGAAGAGGCGTAACACATAGTGAGAGTGGGAGTGAGAGGAGGGAGGTGCAATACACTTTTAAAGAACCAGATGTCTCTCAGGGGAGCTCACTAGTCACCAAGGGGATAGCACTTAAGCTATTCATCAGGGATCCAACCCCCATGATCCAAACACCTCACTCCAGGTCCCTCTTTCAAAATTGCCATCACATTTCTACATGAGATTTTGAGAGGACAAATATCCAAACCATATCAATAGATCTTTCTGTCTTTTGCAGTATAACTCACAGAAATACTATGTAGGGAGAATAAGTGAAGATAGTCAAAATGCCAGAGTTATAGCATTAACTCTCAATTTCTGGTTTGCCTTTTGATATTAGTAGTGTAGAAGTATAAACTTTTGAAATATGAAAGATGGTAAAATATGAAGATAACTTTACACAGAGAGCAATGTGAGAAGATGTCATATACCACATAAGTCAGGTTACAGGAAAGGGCATTCTACCATAAACAAGGAGATGTGAAATTGGTGACTACACCCTCTGAAGCAATGGTCTGAGCTGTATCTTGGCCTCTTTTAGCCACAGGTGGAGCCAGAGTGGCAGCAATACAGGGTGCCGTGTCCCAAGGCTGCACAGAGCAGTGGGGCCCTGGGCTGGCCCATGAAACCATTTTTCCCTCCCAGGCTTCCAGACCTGTGGTGGGAGGGACTGCCACAAAGGTCTCTAAAATGCCCTGGCAGCATTTTCTTCATCTCCCTGTTCATTTCACATACCTGAACTCTGCCACCATGGTATGCTTAAAATTGTTAACAATCTCACACTCTGGCAATTTATTCACTCATGTATGAAAGTTGGATTGAACTGACATTAAGAACATCTGTATACAGCAGTGTGGTACACATTAGTGATGCCCAAATGTGAGGGAGTTCACAACCTCATCGGGAGATGATAAGCAAACAATGATACAAAAACGAGAAAAATGAAGCTCAATTTGCCTCTGGTGATCCAAGTAAACACAAGGCAAGGTCTTGTGGGTTTATGGCAAAGTTTAGGTTGTTTTGTTAACATTTTATTTTTCAGATTGTTCGTCATCACCAACTTTTACCTTCCTTTCTTTATGTTCTTCAGCTGGAAAAAATTAAAAGTTTATATAACTGTGAACATGACTTAATCCCAGTTTCCTTATGCTCCCACAACGCTATATAATGAGCCTCTAGAAACTTCCATTTAAAGTATATGAACTTTTTTCCTTATTTTTTTACTATTAATTTAAAAATATTTTCATAATACAATTAAATATGTGTAAAATGCTTTATGGAATTTTGAAGTTGGACAGGGTTGTTATGTTTTAAGAAAGGTGAGCAGATAGAAGAGTAGCAGAAACTAGGGTCACAGGTGCAATCAGAAGATGCTGCCTTCGACAGGAATTTTTTTATCGAGTCCTTGGACAGCTATGTTTCAGCCTTGAGGAAGTGGTCTTCTGAGACTAGGAGAAGGTTATAGAACAATGAGAGAGAGAGAGAGTTAAAGAAAGTAAGCCAGGGTCACAAAATAAGAAGGGCCTTGCATAAGCCAAATGCTTTACCTAAAGTATTTATTTTTATTCTCAAACTATTGAATGATAATATCAAATCTGTTTTGCAGTTAATAAAAATTATCTAAACAAGGTATAGTAAACCCTCAAAATAACAGAGTGATAAGTGATGGAAGTGATATTCAAGCCCAATTCTGACCCTCTGCTTTGTTCAGCTTGCAGCCAATGCTGCTCAAGCTCAATATGACAGATACAGGGGCTCTCTGGTACTTAAATCATTTGATGCATTTGTGCTTTGGCTCACCAGTTCTTCAACATATGGTGATATACACTTCTGTGTTCTCTCACTGTTATGTCTACCCTCCACAGAACTAGAAGTCTCTTCTAGAATGCAAAGCAAAAGAGAAAAGAATGCACAGGATTTGGCATATGTAAGCCCTGATTTCAGCACCATATCTTTGGATATCTTTGATTTAATATCAAAATGGAATTTCACCGCTGATTAGAATCTCCCAACTTTTAATCATCCTTCAATTCTCAGATAATGTTTTTATTTTTTTTTTATTCATGATCAAGATTTTATTTTATATTTATTTTTATTTTTTGTATTTTTTAAATTGTACTTTATGTTCTGGGGTACATGTGCAGATCATGTAGGATTGTTGCATAGATACATACATGGCAATGTGGTTAATGTGGTTTGCAGCCTCCATCACCCCATCACCTATATCTGGCATTTCTCCCCATGTTACCTCTCCCCAACCTCCCCACCCCCTGCTGTCCTTCCCCTAGCCACCCCCAACAGACTCCAGTGTGTGATGCTCCCCTCCTTGTGTCCATGTGTTCTCACTGTTCAACACCCACCTATGAGTGACAACATGCAGTGTTTGATTTTCTGTTCTTGTGTCAGTTTTCTGAGAGTGATAGTTTCCAGATTCATTGATGTCCCTACAAAGGACATGAACTCATCGTTTTTTATGGCTGTATAGCATTCCATGGTATATATGTGGCACATTTTCCTTGTCCAGTCTATCAGTGGCGGGCATTTGGATTGGTTCCAGGTCTTTGCTGTAGTAAACAGTGCCACAATGAACATATGTATGCATGTGTCTTTATAATAGAACAATTTATACTACTTTGGGTATATACTCCGTAATGGGATTGCTGGGTCAAATGGAATTTCTATTTCTAGATTTTTGAGGCATCACCACACTGTCTTCCACAATAGTTGAACTAATTTACACTCCCACCAACAGTGTAAAAGTGTTCCTATTTCTCCACATCTCTCCAGCATCTGTTGTCTCCAGATTTTTTAATGATTGGCATTCTAACTGGAATGAGACAGTATCTCAATGTGGTTTTGATTTGCATTTCTCTAATGACCAGTGATGATGAGCATTTTTTCGTATGTTTGTTGGCCTCATAAGTCTCCTCTTTTGAAAAGTGTCTGTTCATATCTTTCACCCACTTTTGAATGGGTTCATTTGTTTTTTTTTCTTGCAAATCTGTTTTAGTTCTTTGCAGATTCTGGATATTAGCCCTTTGATAGATGGATAGATTGCAACAATTTTTTCCCATTGTGTTGGTTGCTGGTTCACTCTGATTGTTTCTTTTGCTGTACAGAAGCTCTGGAGTTTAATTAGATCTCATTTGTGTATTTTAGCTTTTGTTGCCAATGCTTTTGGTGTTTTAGTCATGAAGGCCTTGCCTATGCCTATGTCCTGAATGGTTTTGGCTAAGTTTTCTTCTAGTATTTTTATGGTGTTAGGTCTTATGTTTAAGTCTTGAACCCATCTGGAGTTAATTTTAGTGTAAGGTGTCAGGAAGGAATCCAGTTTCTGCTTTCTGCACATGGCTAGCCAGTTTTCCCAACACTATTTATTAAACAGGGAATCCTTTCCCCATTGCTTGTTTCTGTCAGGTTTGTCAAAAATCAGATGGTTGTATATGTGTGGTGTTGCCTCCAAGGCCTCTGTTCTGTTCCATTGGTCTATCTCTCTGTTTTGGTACCAGTACCATGCTGTTTTGATTACTGTAGCCTTGTAGTATAGTTTGAAGTCAAGTAGCAGGATGCCTACAGTTTTGTTCTTTTTGCTTTGGATTGTCTTGGCTATGTGGGCTCTCTTTTGGTTCCATATAATGTTTAAGTTGTTTTTTTCTAGATCTGTGAAGAAGGTCATTGGTAGCTTGATGAGGATAGCATTGAATCTATAAATTACTTTGGGCAGTATGGCCATTTTCATGATACCAATTCTTCAATAATGTCTCTTTTGGTGAACATTTTACTTACATGATCTCTCTTTTCTAATACTGATGGAGTTGATCAAATCTCTTATGAGCTACATCTGTATTCTGGCATGCATGTATTGTTGAATGCATTGTTCTTCTTTTGCTTCTGTCTTTCCTTATGCAAACACTCTTTGGACATTCTTTAGGAAAATATCTCTGTCTTTCTACAAGACTCCTCAAATTACAGTGACATGGAGTAATGGAGTAACACCACTGTTACTCTTTTTTTTTTTTTTGAGTGGGAGTTTTGGTCTTGTTGCCAGGCAGGAGTGCAATGGAGTGATTTTGGCTCACTGTAATCTCTGCCTCCTGGGTTCAAGCCATTCTCCTGCCTCAGTCTCCTAAGTAGTTAGGATTACAGGCATGCACCACACCCAGCTAATTTTGTATTTTTAGTAGAGTTGGGGTTTCTCTATGTTGATTAGGCTGGTCTTGATCCCCCAACCTCAGGTGATCTGACTGCTTTGGCCTCCCAAGTGCTGGAATTACAGGTGTGAGCCACCATGCCTGGCTGTTATTCTTAGAAAAGGCATTCACTGGCCATTAAAGAATGTCAGGATGGTGTTACTGACTCTCCTACTACCTGAAGACTGTCTTTCATTATTAAGTCATGGTAAAATGAAAGATAGTTGCATTTCTCTTATGTCTTATTTAGCAACATTCTTTAAAAGTTATCAAATTTATGACTGTGTTATATGCTATAAGTTTTATTTTAATCTATCACATCCAATTGCTTAGTGAAATCAGTGGATTAGAAGCTACTTGGGTTTATATTCTACTCCCAAGTAGCTTACTGTGTGTGTTTGAGTTAACCATTAGTTCATTTAAATGTCAGTTTTCTTGCATATACAATAATGCTACTGTTAAAATAAGAAACATGAGATATCTGATAGCATTTGGAAACAACTAAATTATAGGTAAATTATCTATTATTTTTTCATACTTCTAGAACCACATAATAGTGTCTGATACATGATGAAGTAAAATAGAAATGTTTGAATTGTGTTTACATTCTGTGAGAATTGAGTGAGAGAAGATAATTTGTTGTGGTAAAATATACAATGTTAAGAAATTTACATACTTTAAAACTCACAGTTTTTCTTTTCTCTTACTTATAGTCTGGACATTTATAATATATGTCCAATTCATATTTAGGTTCCTCTACATTCAAAGACTGTGGACAAAAACGACAAGTTGATAAACCCACTGAAATTTTGCAAGATTATTTTTATAAAGGAATCAAATGTCTCATTTAAGAAACAGACAAGCAGTTAGACCACAGGATAATGTGGTAAATGGATTTTATGTTTCAAGCAAAAATTTAGAGGGCCTTTCTCATGCTTTTAATCAGTTGTCTGATAGAATTCACTCCCAACCATCATATATGTTCTGCTTTTTTTACATAAATTGAGGAAAAGGTATAAAGTCAAAAATAAAACTGCTGAAGTCATCTTAAGAACACCTGAGACTCTCTCCAGTTAATAGTAAAAAATGCATGAGAGCAATTTTGAGTGGTCGGTAAGCAAGTGAACAGGTGTAGCAATAAACCTACTTGAAATCAAAGTTTTATTTAATGACCGCCCCTTGGGTTAGTAGTAGAAGCAAGTCAAGTCTTTCTGCAAAGAATGATCTCATCCAGCAGGTTAATGATGTGCTAATTATATTTGGCAGCAAGTTGAGTATTCTAATAATTTGAAGACTAAAGAAAAAAGAGAGTTGCTGATAATCTATATAACAGATAATAATTAGGAATACATCATTGTAACAAAGTTTATAGCTCCAGTTCTTTCCTCCCACAAATATTTGGATAAAATAGGGATGGAGAAGTAGCTAAAGTAAGTCCAGAAAAAAAAGAAGAAACTATTCATACAACACATGGTCATCCATTACCTTCTGAAATATGAATACATGCACACAGTATTAGTACTATCACATTAATAGCATCAAAGCAGGCCAAAACATATGTAACAAATATCAGACTATCATCCACAACAATATTATGAAGTTATATAATAAGTTTCTTCACAAAATATTATTTTTATATGTATTATATAGATATATAAATAGGTATGTACAGATGTATATAGCTTTTAAATTTAATAATTTTAAATGTAAAATTTGGCTTTTGTGTACTCAGCATCCTACATTCCATGCATGTATCAAAATGTACTTAACCAGTTCACAACTGGTACACATATAGGTGATTTTCATGCTTTTGTCTTCCTAAATTATATTGGTTTCTTTCTATCTCTGATCATCCAATCCTTACTGTTCTCTGAATAAAATGAATATAACATTCTCTAGATGATTATTCATGTTTTAGAGTCTAGTGATTGATAAAACCTACATAATATCATGCTTTTCTCAAATTACATTGGTTTCTCTGTATCTCTGATCATCCAACCTTTATTGTTCTCTGAATAAAATGAATATAACATTGTCTAGATGGTTATTCATGTTTTAGAGTCTAGTGATAAATCTAGGTAATATCAGAGTTAACTTAAAGCTTGGTTTTGGAGAGGTGTGTTTATGTTTGCATAATTTGCAAAACTGCATTGTTTGAATCTTAAAATGTAACCATTATCTCTGCCTTAAAAATATGCCCCCAGAAATCACAGTCTCTGTATATCAGCTGTGCATTACATAGTTAACCAAATATTGGTCAGTCTTTCAAAATCATTTTCATAGGGAATTTTGATTCCTCTAATATTTTCACATTTTTGACATATTTTTGTATTTCAGGATAATGAATTATCCTGTCACCAAAAGTATAACAGAAATATCAAATAAGCTTCAATTCATGTTTTTCTTAGGACAGGTATAAAGAAACAACAGTAGAAAAATATTTGTTCTTTGATATAAAACAACTTGTAATGTTTGTAGGATTATTTGTTTTCTCAGCAGAGATTTGATATGAAATGGAATTAGGCAATATGACAGCTGCCTAGTATCAAAAAAAAGCAGCCGTCATCTCAGTGTTTTCTATAGCTGGCTCAGCTCATCTTGTAGTCTAGATTTTTATTTATTTCATTTTGGTTCTACTTAAGTGACCTCTACCGTGACAGATACAAAAATACATTTCAGTTTTATTGGATCCAGTGCTATATAAGAACTGATAAGTAATGTAAAAATTAAAATAGTCAAAACTGTTTAACTGGAGAAAGTGAGATTAGAGTGGAAGTATGAAGGATGAAAACTGTGTACACAGTAATATTTAGAAGATGGAGGGTTCGCCTTCTTCCTTCCCCTGTCCACATTTGGGGAAAAAAGTTAATTTGATTTATGACTCCAATATACAGATTTCAGGAACACATATAGGCTACATTTATTGATACGTGTGTTAGGGAGGTGGGACCAGAGGATCCATTTGTCTCTATGAAATAGCAGCATTAAGCTGAACAAAGGTTCTTTCAGGCCTAAAAATTTATGTATGTCCTTTGGTGTTTATTTGTTTCTTACTCTCTTTGTTTTGAACCACATTTATCCAAATGTGTGTGTGAATGTATCTTCATCTCTGTTTAATGTTCTTATGTACTTGAGTCAGAGAGAGAAGGATGAAACCTCAATATTTATAATTCACTACGAGAAAAAGAAAGGGCCTATTAGTCTTTTCAAACTTCATTTTTTAATTGACAAATAATAATTTGTCAATAATAAAAAACATTTGTAATTGACAAATAATAACTCTGGACTGGGCTAAATAATCCCCAAACCCCAAGCCCCTAGGCAACTCCTTAGATGGTATTCATGAGTCCTAGGAAGACTAGACAGAGAGCAGGCCAGAGGACTCTTCCACACATATCCAGAGTTCAGGTGCTGGTTGAGACAGAGAGGAGCAAACTGGATCCTGGGCCACTGGCAGAATGCTGAGGCAGGGGCAAGGTGTCTGTGCTGTGGGCCTGCCACTGGGAAGAGCAGGTCCCTCTCAGCGAGAGTAGCAAGGGCAGGCAGCTGTGAGGCATGCGGTTTGCTCATGTCTCTATTCAGCAGCTGCAGGGCAGTATGTTTCCTTTGGGCATGCAAAAATGCCCAGTCTTCCCATTCCCTCCCTGGCCCAGCAGCAGTGGCAGTGGTGGCAGCATCAGCCCCAGGGGTCTACGGTATGCATTCTCTACATCATGTCTGACTGCAGATAAAATGCTCAGGCAGACCCTCTGCAGGACTGCTACTGGGAAAGACATACCCCCATCAGTAGGCGCAGTGAAACAGAAGGCCGCCATGAATGCATAGTTAGCTCTTTCCTCTGTTCTGCAGCAATGGCAGTGGTATCTATCCTTGGGGTGATGAAATTGCCTTGCCTCCCTCCTTCCTCTCTGTACTTGCGGCAGTGGAAGTGGTGGCAATGGCAGCGGCAGTCCCAGGCCAGGACTCAGGCTTCTGGGGGCTGGGCTTCCAGGATGGCACCAGGCTACAATCACTCAGGGCTCCAGTATTTGTGAGACTCCATGTGAGTTCAAGCAATGTCTTTGTGCAATTTACAGGAAGCTCCCTATGTTAGTCTGCAGGCCCTGGAGGGTTGAGTTCTCCCATGGCTAGGATTGTAAACGTTTGTGGCAGGACTGGGGGTGCCTCAGGGTCTCTCACTCACCCTTTCCATGTGTCAGGGAGCTTCTCTCAGTTCCATGCTGATCTCAGCACAGCAGGGTGCCTGGTTTCACACTTTTGCTTTCCCTGATACTTATTGCTTCTCTGTTGAATTTCAGTGTTCCTTCTTAGACAATCTATTCAAAGTGTGAATATTTACTCACTGTTTTGATATCTCTTTGTGGAAGAGGCACCTACTAACTGCATGTAGTCAGCCATCTTAAGTAACTCTGTCCTTTCTGCTTCTATAAGTATTTGTCTTTCTGTGCCTTGCTTATTTTACTTAGCATAATGTCCTCCAGGTTCATCCAAGTTGTCAAAAAGGACAAGACTTTTTTCCTTTTTAAAAGGTTGTACAGTACTCTACTGTGTATATATATACTACATATTTTTTATCCATTCATCTGACTATGAATACTTAGATGGTTTTCATGTCTTAGATGTTATAAATAATGCTGAAAGCAACATAGGAAGGTAGATATTTCTTTAACGTAGTAATTTCAGTCCTTTGCATATAAACCCAAAAGTGGGATAGCTGAATCATAATTCTACTTTTAGTTTTTTTAGTAACATCCATACTATTTTCAAAAATGTCTGTACTAATTTATTTTCCCATCAGCAGTGTTCCAGGGTTCCCTTTATGCTGTGTCTTCATTAAGTCTTACTATTTGTCTCTCGGGTATGATGGTGAAGTTTCATAATGGTTTTAATTTGCATTTCCTGGATAATTAACAATGTTGAACATTTTTTCAGGTATCTGTTGGCCATTCATGTCTTTTTAGGGGGAAATATCTGCAAAGTTTCTTCACATTTTTAAACTAGGCTATTTGATTTCTTAAAGATGAGATGTTTTTCTCATTTATTTTGGATATTTAGCCTTTTATCAGATATATGGTTTGCAGATAGTTTTCAGTCCATAAGTTGTCCTTTCACTCTGTTGTTTCCTTTGCTGTGCAGAAACTTTTTAGTTTTATGTGATCCTGTGTGTCCATTTTTGTTTTTTTGCCTGTGCTTTTAGAGGCCTATCCAATAAATGATCACTCAAAGTAATACTGTGAAGTTTCCCCATATATTTTCACCTAGTAGTTTTACAATTTCAGGTCTTATTTTTTTAAGTCTTTAATTCATTTAGAATTGAATTTTATGTATGATATGAGACAAAGTGCACTTTCATTATTCTGCATGCAGACATCTGGTTTTCCCAGAACTGTTTATTTAAGAGATTGTCTTTTCCCAGTCTGTCTTCTTGACACCTTTGTTGAAAATCAATTGACCATAAATACTTAAGTTTATTTTTGGGACTTTTGTCCTATTCCATTTTTTGATATGCCTGTTTTTATGACAGTATCATACTGTTTTGATTAAAATAGCTTGTAATTTGTTTTGAAATCAGGCAGTGTGATGCCTCCAGGTTTGTTCTTTTTTTCAAGGTGGCTCTGGCTATTCGGGGTCTTTTGTGGTTTCAAACATATTTTGGAAAGTTTTTTTCTAATTTTATGAAAAATGGTATTTGAATTTTCATATAGATTACATTAAATCTGTAGGTTGCTTTGGGTGGTGTGGAAATTTTAACAGTATTAATTCCTTCAATCAATGAATATGAGATATCCTTTTATTTGTGTCTTCAATGTTTTTATCTGTGTATTAAAATTTTCAATGTGCAGACCTTTTACTTCCTTGATTAAATTTATTCCTATTTTATTATTGATTTAATGTAAATTAGATTGTTTTCTTAATTTTTAAATATAATTTGTTATTAGTATATAGAAATCCTACTAATTTTTGTATGTTGTTTTTTTTAACCTGCAACTTTACTAAATTTGTTTTTCAATTCTAAGAGTTTTAAAGGTTTTCTATAAATAATAATAAATAATATAATGCTGTCTGCAAACAAATGATTTCACTTCTTTCTTTTTTATTTCAATGTCTTGGGTTTCATTTTCTTTCTTAGTTGCTCTGGCTTGGACTTTCAGTGCTACGTTGAAAAGAAGTGGCAAGACTCAAGATTCTTGTCTTCTTCCTATTGTAGAGAAAAAATTTTTATGTTTTCACCATGGAATATGATGTTAGTATAAGGTTGTCATACATGTCTTTCTTGAGTTGCAATACATGACTTCTGTACCTTTATTTTGAAAATTTTTAAAAATTATAAAGAGATGCTGAATCTTATTAAACACCATTTTTGCATCTATTGAGATGATCATGTGGTTTTGTCTTTCATCTTGTTAATATAGTCTATAAGATTTATCATTTTAAATATGTTGAAACATCCTTGCATCCCTGAGGTAATTCCCACTTGATAATGATGAATACTCTTTTAATGTGTTATTGATTTTGGTTTGCTAGTACTTTGTTAGTAAAAGTTTTACTTTTACTATGCGTCTATGCTCATTATGAATATTGACCTGTAGTTTTATTTTCTTGTATCCCCTTGTCTGGCTTTGATATCAGGGTAAGTCTGGCCTCATAAAATGAGTTTGAAAATATTTTCTTTTTTTAAATTTTCTGGAAAAATTTAAGAGAATTGGTATTATGTTTTCTTGAAATATTTGGTAGAATTTAACAGTGAAGCCATCAGGTTCAGGGCTTTTTTTTAATGGAAGACTTTATTACTGATTCAATCTCCATACTTGCTGTTTGGTCCATTCATATTTTCCATGTTTTTCTGATCAATCTTGATATATTATATTTTTCTAGAAATTTACCCACCTATTCTAGGTTATCCAATTTGTTGGTGTGTTATTGTTCATAGTTGTTTCTTATGATCCTTTGTGTTTCTAAGGTGTGAGTTTAATGTCTACTCTTTCATTTCTGATTTTGTTTGAGTCTTCTCTCTCTTTCATCTAGCTAACACTTGTCAATTTTGTTTTTCTTTTCAAAAAAAGAAACCCAGTTTCATTGAGCTCTTCAATTATTTTTTTCTAGTCTCTATTTTATTTGTTTCTCCTCTGATCTTTGTTGTTTTCTTTCTTCTTCTAGGTTTGGACTTAGCTTTATCTTGGTTCCTTGAAGTGTAATGTTAGGTGATGTATTTGAGATATTCTTTCTTTTCTGATCTAAGTGTTATTGCTATAAACTTTTCTCTCAGAACTGCTTTTGCTATATCTCATAAGATTTTTTATTTTTTAAATTTTTTGTTGCTCTCAAGATACTTTTTAATTTAACAAAATTCCTTTTTGATCCATTAATTGTTCTGGACTTCCAGATATTTGTTGAGTTCCTCAAAATTCCTCCTGTTATTGATCTCTAGCTTCATGCCATTGTGGTTAGAAAAGATACTTGATAGGATTTTTAGTCTTCTTAACTTTGTTAAAACTTGTTTTATGTTCTAAACATAGGATTTATCCTGGAGAATGTTCTGTTGACAGGAATACATCTGTTGCAGTTGGTTGGAATCTTCTATCTGTTAGGTTAATTTGCTTTAAAGTGTAGTTCAAGTCTAACATTAAAAAAGTTTTTTTTTGTCTCGATGGTCTGTTCAATGACACATTTGTCATTATATAGTGGTCTTTAGTATCTCTTTTTATATTTTTAACTTTAAAGTCTATATTATCTAAGTCTAAGCTATCCATGCATGCTGTATTTGATTTTCATATGCCTAGAATAATTTTATTATTTATTTTTATTCTATATGTTTCCTTAAATGTGAAGTGATTTTCTTGTAGGCAGCATATAGTTGGGTCTATTTTTTTAAAAAAAAATTATGTAGCAATTCAATCTCCTTTGATTTGAGAATTTAATCTATTTACTTTCAGTGATTATGGAGAGATAAGAACTTATTACTGCCATATCTCTAATTGCTATTTCTTTAAATTAAATTTCTTTAATTGCTATTTCTTTAATTTCTTTCTAATTAATTTCAGATTCTTTGTTTCTAACTTCCTCTTTTGCTGCCTTCTTTTTTGACTTGATGGGTTTCTGTGGTGGTGTACTTTGAATCTTTTCATCTTTTGTGTATCTCTTAAGCATTCTTGCTTTGTAGTTACCATAAGTCTTATGTAAAAAATCTTATATTAATAACAGACTATTTTAAGCTGATAATAACTTTCATCACTTGCACAAACTACAATTTTACTTCCCCACCGTAAATTACATCAAATTATACATCTCTTGTAACTTGCATTTCTTAACAAATCATATATAATTGTTTTTAATGGTAATGCCATTTGTCCTTAATACTAGAGATTGAGATAACTTTCATGTTACCATTACTGTATTAGAGCTGAGTTTGACTATGTACTTACTTTTACTAGTGAGTTTTCTATTTTTATATTGCTTCTTAAAAACATTGTCCTTCAACTTGAGGAAGTCCCTTTAGAATCTTTCATAAGATGGGTCTAGTGGTGATAAATTTCCTCAGCTTTTATTTGCTTGAGAAAGTTTTTAATCCCCTTTGTTTCGTAAGGAGAGGATTGCTGGACATAATTTTTGTTTGGTGTTTTTTTTTCTTTTTGCTTATATACATGTGTTTATGTGTGTGTGTGTGTGTGTGTGTGTGTGTGTACGTTTATGTATATAAACAGAAACTTCTGTTCTATTTTGGGGGCTACAAGTTTTTGCT
This sequence comes from Sapajus apella, assembly GCF_009761245.1. Taxonomy (NCBI): domain Eukaryota; kingdom Metazoa; phylum Chordata; class Mammalia; order Primates; family Cebidae; genus Sapajus; species Sapajus apella. The sequence goes on along the minus strand of NW_022436992.1, from coordinate 9,185,307 downwards.
AAAATTCTATTAATAGTCTAATGGAGATTCTCTTATATATAACACATTACCTATCCCTGGCAGTGTCCAATATTTTCTCTGTCTTTAACTTTTGACAATTTGATTATAATGTGTCTTGGTATAAGTCTCTTTGTTTTTATCCTATTCAATATCAGTTGAGCTTCCTGGATCTCTGTTTCTTTTTCAGACTTGAGAAGTTTTCTGGAATTATTTCTTTAAATGTTTTCTGTCCTTTTCTTTCTTTATCTTCCTTCTGCAAATCTAATGATGTATATAACATTCCACTTGACAGTATCTAATAGTATTCTTTATTTTTGCCTCAGATCAGGTGATTTCTCAAGGCTTACACTCAAGTTTGCTAATTCATTTTTTCTTCTAGATCTAGTGTGCTAATGGATCTTTCTATTGAATTTTTGAGCTCAGATATTATATTCTTATTTTGCTCTACACCAAGGAAAGGATCTGTTGTGCCTACCTGTACTCTCACTCAGTTTTCTCATATTGAACCTGGAGAGATTTACGCTTAATGTTTGAAAGTTTAAAGATCACCTTTTTGTTTGTGGCATAGGAGACTTGAGAGTGCAGAACATCAACTCCCAGAGCTAGGTGATTTAGTAGCAAATCCTTTGGGGAGGGTTGACGTGTGCAGAAACTATTTCCATTGAGAGTCTTCAGATCTTAATTTATTGCTGGAGCAAGCCAGGGAACAAGGCTGGAAAGTGCCATCTTTCTCATTTCTGCTGGCAGAGGCCTCTAACCTTTATCCAGGAAGAGATTGCAGGGCTAGAATAGTCACTGGAGCAAACCAGGGAAGCAGGCATAAGGAGTGATCACTTTTCCATCCAGGCATGCAGAAGTCTCACACACTCCTTGCAGGGGACGACTGCTGGCATGGAGTTATTGCTGAAGCAAGCCAGGGAATAAAGCACAGGCAGTGCCCATATTCCCTGGCTCTGAGATAATGGCCTATTGAAAGCCAGAGCCACAGGGAGCTGCAGCCAAACCCTTTTCAGGGAAAAGTTGTAAGCTGAGCTGATCCCAGGGGCCATAGCTGCTGAGAGTGCTCATGTGGTTCAAAACTTATCTTTGTTCTTTGTGCTTGAGAAAATTCTCAGATGCCCTGCCTATGTTGTTCTGCAAGCAAGGTTATTTAAGAGCCAAATCCTCTAGCTGGAACTTTAAAAGTTGTACACTATGTGTATTGTACAAACCCCTCACTCCTTAAGAATAAGCCGACAGTTGATATTTCCTTCTCAATTGTAAGGTGCTATGCTCAGAGTGGGATTAGTGTGTGAATATATCTCCACTTTAAAAATCTATTTTGATGTATGTATTTCAGTATGTAGGAGTTCAACTAGATCCTGGGTTTCTCTTGAAGAAAATTGGCCCATGTTTAGGTATTTACTCAGGGTGTCTGTGGCAGGAAGGATAGGAGTCTCATTCTGCCATGCTGCTGATGTCACTTTTTTCATAGTCTGTGTGAGCCCACTCACTTTTACCTTTGCCATTTGATAAAGGCCATTATCAAATGATTAAAAAATGGTATTTTCTATGCTATTTGCTACTGTGCATTCTGTATATAACTTCCTCAGTGTCCTCTTGGGAGAGAATGACTGAGGCAAAGCTAGTTTCAGTTCTTCCTTATGCCCTCGCCAAATAGCATGAAGCTACGTAAGTGTCCATAACACTGATTCTCTTCACGTTTCTTGATTGCTGGCTAGGTGGTTGAAGCCTCATATCTGGAGGGTGAGTAAATATACTGGTTATTATTGCCTCCCTTATTTTTTCTCTGTCACAGTCTATTTTGTTTCATGGCATTTCCATGCATTGAAGTGGTAAAATCTAATCCTTAAAATCAATGGTAGTGAAATAGTCAAGCTTGTATAAAGCGCTGAGGGTGAAAAGGATCATTAAAAACAAATTCAAATGAGCATTATTAAAGGTAAAAAGTCTCACTGGCATTTCTTAAAATAGTCACACAAAATGGCAGCCTTAAAAAAATAAATATTACTCCTGAACTTAAAAATATAACTTATTTCTGCTTAGACAGTGGAGTTGAGGGAGGATTGAGATATGGAAGAGGCACTAATATTTAAGAAGAACCTCTTTTGATTAAAGTACTATGCTAAATCATGTTATATAATTTAATTAGTAAATGATAGCCACTAAGGTAGTGATTGTCTTTAAGCAATGTATGATCCACTTTTGTAGGCAAATATGACTTGCCACAAGGTCACTGTTCTGGAACTTTACAACAAGGAGTGTTTAACTTAATCTCTGGGAATGCTGAGAAAATATGAAAGAAATGGAGACTGATCATGTGAGCTTCAGAAAGACATTCCAGAAAGGGTTAACTTTTAGTGAGTAATGCCTATGAGTTTTGGAAAAGAAAAAAAGGTATTTTCAACAAAAGCTATTTTCCTTTAAAGAACCAGATGGTGGGTGTGAGGAAATCATGTCCAAGGCATAGCAAGCAGATTAGCCTAAGGGATGAAGGAATTATCCTACGGATACAGAGATCAGAGAGGATTTTAGTGGCTAGCTTAGAGGTACTCAAACTCTTTATAAAATTAGACTGTGTGAGCCCCTCCTTAACTCATTGAAGCAGAACTTTTCCAGGCAATTCCCAGGAATAGACATAGTAACAGTCACTGAGATTGATATGTCTGCATTTTATAGATGACACTGACAAATAAAGGTATCTGGAAGTGGGAGCCAGTACAGATCTAGGAAGTGTTATTCCCACGACTTAACTAGTGCCTTAGGACATTGAGCCTGTAGCAGAAAATACTGGAGCAGGATTTGTTAATGGCCATCACACATCTAGAAGATGCTGTCATGTGGAAGAGGAAAGGTAGGATTACTCCCAAAGCCTAAAACCAGAGACAGAAAGTTTAAAGAGGCTATTTCTTGACCTAAACACATTGGCACAAATGTTGTCTATTTATCAAGAGGTAACAATCAAAAACGGAAGAAGGAGCTGAATCATGGGAAGAGAGCTTGAAATTGCCTGATGAGTTTATATTTTCAATTACATTTTTCCATGGCTAAATTTAGGCTAAGAGCATAAAAATACCCATCACATATGTTATTGCTTACTGCAAGAGACTGGGAGAAAATTTTGTAAACTTACTGGAATTTCTGTAAGATGAAATTTCTAATCTGTTGCATATTTCTTATAAGCCTATTATGTCATATTTAAAGACTTGCTAAGCAGACAGCAACATAATACAACAAAATGCTATTTTGATACATTTGTTGAATTTAAATAAATACCTTTACCAGAAATAACCAAAAATTCAGTTAATACCTTTGAGAGATATTAATAAAAGCCTTTCTCTTTGTAGAAACTATTTTAGGGCCATTCAAAACATTAAAAAACAAAACAACAAAACAAAAACAGAACATGTATTGCATGACGAATTGCTGAAATTCTTAAGATGATTTGGATGCTGTAACAGCTGCCCTCTTGGATTTACACTTTCCTTTGTAGAATGTGTTTCTGAATCTACAGTAAACAATTTTCGGGTGCCTCGTCTGACAAATCCTTGTGGCCTTTTGTCTTTTAGCTTTGGCGCTACAGTTATACGATCTCTCGTGCTTGTTAGGGTAGGCACATTTGCCACAGGCACTCTCATGAAGGTGGTAACACTCATATCCACAGTGGTGGTACAATGTGTGCCACTAATTGTGATGGCTTCTAAACCCTGACATTCCCTTCCCATGTCACTTCTGCAGCTACGGCAGAGACTCAGACCAAAAAGCAAAATAAACACTTTTACTGTGGTAAATACAGATAACATAAATTTTCCCATTTTAACTATTTTTAAGTAAAATTCTGTGGCATTGAGTACATTCATGATGTTATATAACCATCACCACCACTTCACTCCAAAATATCTTCATCATCCCAAAAGGAAACCCAGTTCACATTAAGCAGTTACTTCCATTTCCCATGGAATGATAGAGTGTGTGGCCTTTTATGTCTGGCCTCGTTAACTTAGAATAATGTATTCAATGTTCATCCATATTGCAACATGTATCGTACTTCATTGCTTTTTATGGATGATTAATATTCCATTGCATGTATACACCACATTTTATTCATTCATCATTTAGTGGACATTTAGTGGCTACTGTGAATAGTGCTATTGTGAATAGTGCTATTGCGAATAGCCCTCCCATGAACACTCAAGTTTTTGTTTGAACACTAGATTTCAAATCTTTTCAGTATTTATCTAAAAGTAGAAATGCTGTGTCATATGGTAATAAACTTTCTGAAGAAGTGCCAAACTGTTTTTTACAGTGACTGTACCATTTGAAATTCCTATGAACAGTGTCTGAGGGTTCAACATCTTTGCCAATACTTAATATTTTCCATTTGTGTTTTATTTTATAAATTAAAACCATTGATTGGGGGTGAAAAGTCTCATTTTGGGTTTCATTTGTGTTTCCCTGCTGATTAATGATACTGAGCAGCTTCTCATGTGCTTGTTTGCTTCTTGTATATCTTCTTTGGATAAATGTCCCTTGAGTTCTTTGACAATTTTCTATTTGGATTATTACTTTTTTTAGGTATAAAAGATTTTAAACATATATTCTAGATATGACCCTCTTATCAGATATGTTGATTTGAAAATATTTTGTCACATTCTTCAGGTTTTTTCCACTACTGAGAGCGTTTTTTGATGCACAAAAGTTCTGAATTTTGAAGAAGTCCAATACGTATGTTTTTGAGCCTTGTGCTATCTATGAACCCCTTGCCAAATCCAAAATTACAAAAATGTACTCATTTGTTTTCATATAGTTTTATAGGTTTAACACATATATTTAGGCTTTGATCCATTTCGAGTTAATGTTTATATATGGTGTAAGATAATGATCCAAACTAATTGTTTTTGCCTGTGGCTATCCAGTTGTCTCTGCATTATTTGTCAAGGAGACTATTCTTTTCTCATTAATGGTCTTGAAAGTTCTTTTCAAAAATCAATTGACTATCCATATATATGTTTGATTCTGCACTCTCAAGTCTATTCCATTGATCCCCACATCTAACTCTGTATCAGTACATTGTTTTGATTATTATAACTAGATAGTAAGTTTTGATATTGGAAAATGTGTATTTTGCAACTTTGATTTTTATCAGGGATGTTTTGAATATTTGGCATCTCTTGAAATTACATATGAATGTAAGAATCAGCTTTGTAATAGGATTGTAATAGGGGTAGTATTGAAGGTAAAAATTAATTTGAGGTATAGTGTCATCTTGACAATATTAACAACATTATTGCGTGAGTCTAAGAATTTAAGGTGACCTCAAAAATATAACCATAACTAATCTATCCAAAATTAATTTTAGAAAAAGTAACAACAAAAATACTTCACAGCTTACTCTTCAGTAGGATTTCTTTAGCAGCCACTATGAGTACAAAATGGTTGAAATACATTCTATAGGGAATTGAAGAAACTACTCCTTGCCAAAAAGCCATTTCATAAGAGGCATGTGGATTCATGTATTTGTCTTTTCCTCCTTTATTTCTATGTCCTCTTTCCTCTGTGGAGAACCAATGGGCAACTTTCTAGATGAGCTTGTAATACAAAATGTGTCAGAGAAAGATTTCAATCAATTTAGAAGCCTATTTTGCCAAGGTTAAGAACATGGCCGTGACACAGCTTGAGGAGGTCCTGATGACATGTGTCCAAGGTGGTCAGGCTACAACTTGGTTTCATACATTTTAGGGAGACATAGGACACCAGTCAATATATGTAAGATGTACAGTGGTTCAGTTCAGAAAGGGAGGACAAGTGGAAGCAGGAGCCTCCAGGTCATAGGCAGATTCAAAGATTTTTTTGATTGGCAATTGGTTATTAGCTAAAGACCTAAAGTCAATGGAAAGGAATGTCTGGGTTATAATAAGGAGTTGTGGAGACCAAGATTTGATCATGCAGATGAAGCCTCCAGGTAGCAGACTTCAGAGAGAATAGATTGTAAATATTTCTTATCAGACTTAAAGAGTCTGTTCTTTCAGACTTAAAGTCTGCCTTGATACTAATGGTAAAAAGGTATGCCCAACTCTCCCTTCTGATCATGGCCTAAACTAGGTTATCGGTTACCTTTAGAATACCCTTGACCCAGAGTAGGCCTCCTTTCATATGGGCTTAGAATTTTATTTTTCAATTACACACTGATGTAGGTTTTCTGGTGCTGAGGAGGCCAGCTGTTTGAAATATGAGCACCTGAATATAACTTTATTTAAACTGTACTGGCATTTTACTTTCACTTTTATAGCGTGGGGCTAGGGGGAAAGGAAAAACCTGAGCAGATGAAGCAACTGAATCATCAGTTCCCTAAATGTCCCTGGAATACTCTGAGTTTAGAATTATATTAATGGACGTTGTCTGGGTTCTTATTGAAATTCCTCTTTTACAAACTGCTCAACCTGCTTATATTCTGTTTTCCTTAAAATCTCTTGCAATCATTTTGAATCATCTCTTAATCATTTTATTTTCTATCTCCATGCTTACTTCCATTGATTTTTTTTCTATTTGTGCATTTGAGAAATGCAAAAAGGAGTTTTCTCTGCCATTCTATTGTTGGGGAGCAAAAAATGATTTCCCAGAATATGGCATGTGGTCATGCTGAGTGCTTTATAAAATTGAAAGGCCTTAAAATTAAGCCTCAGAATCAAGGTCTCTCCAACCTTGTCTTGTTTCTTTTCCCTACTCCCCACCCCCAGCACAGGGAGGGACTCTCTGTGGTATTTCCTAATCTGACCAAGAAAGCTTCTTACCAAAAGAGACACAATTGACTTCTATTTCTTCCCTGAAATTTTATTATCTCTGCCTGAAAAGCAGACGAAAGAATGCAAGCACACTTGGATGGACTTTTTCATAAGAGAATGCCTGCTTCTTGGGCTCATTCAAATTCTAGAGCAAATCACTTTTAAGTTAATTTCTGTATCTCTGGTTTATTCACTCTCCCTAGTAAGAATTGCCGCCCCTCAAAAGAATTGTCTGCATTCTCCATTCCCTCCTTCCCCTATAATAAAGCTATATAAGCTTCTGTACCTCACTGGGAGGGTTGGGGGGGCTGGGGTAATCAATCTGTAATTCTTTATGTACATTAATAAATTTGTATGCCTTTTTGCCCGTGAAGTGCCTGTTTTCCAGTTGGTTTTCGGTGAAACTTCTGAAGGTAAAGTTCTCCCTTGGCCCCTACACTATTATGCACTGGAACAATATAGGCCATTAGCATTCTCCTAAAAATAATCATAGAGACAAAATCACATGCTAAATACTGACACCCAATTGCAGTATCAGACTTTTTTCTGAAACAATTCAAATTACAGTCCCAACTGCTCTCATGAGAGAATTGAGGTTAAAAGTGCCATTTCCACAGCTTCCAATACCTAAATATTACTTGCAATTCTGAAGATCTATTTAGGAAAGCCACCTTAATAGAAATACTCTCTCTAAAAGCTTTTTACAAATATTTGTATTTTTAAAACCAAGAAAAAAATTATATATTTTGTGTTTAAATCTTAACAACAAGGCCACACATCCAAACTACTTTACTGTCAATTTTGGAACCTATTCCAATGTGTTTCATGACAATAAAGCTGCCCCAAACCTTGGTCATTTATTAAGACTTTCTTGTTAACTACACCTGTGGCTAGGGGCGATGCTGAGAGCTAATTCACTTCTCTGGTTCAAAAGGGAAGTGAACCCACTATATGGTTTCTCACAGCAAAATTCACACACTCCAGTTCCCCAGGCTCTACTACAGGTTGGCTGCATCTGAATCTCAGAGGGTGATGCTTGAGAAGCATCAAACTTAGAAAATGAGATTCAGAAAATATGACTTAGAGTTTACTCAACCACAAAGCTTGAGGACAGTCACCTGGGAAAAAGACTCCAAATGAATGGGATCAGCATTCTCACTTATATAGGCAGAGTGATAAATCTTAGCAGAATTACATTTTCCATACAAATGCATACATTATAGCAATTTGATTGGTTACAGATTGGTCTACATTCTAAGAAAGATTACTTTATTACTTCATGAGGTTATACAAAGCTCATCTGTAAATGAAAGCTCCTTTGCAAAACTTGTAACACTGAGAAAATTATGACACTGAAAGAAATCTGACCTGTCTCCATCTTGCTTCTAAACTTTAATGTGTCCTTGTTTATTATTGGGTAGAGGCCTAACTAACTTTGGGAGAAACTTAGTTTACAGTCTAACTTTGAAACAAAGATGATAACAACTCTTTCCCCAAACTTATTTTTTGCCTGGGGACCACACTGCCTTCGTGGGACCAACAAATTAGCCACAAGATTAGAAATTATGGTTTAGGAGACATGCAACTAGAGGCCACAAGATTCTAAACCTCCCCAGTTGCTCCTAGGGATAACATCACTGTTGTGAAACCTAAGATTGGTGCTTCAGATATTTTTTAAACCCTCCACTTGATGGATCAGCTGACACCATGCAAATCCATAAATGGGCTCATCTGATCTTGTGGGTCCATTCCCAGGAACTGCCTCACTGCAGGAGGACAGCTTCTACTCCATATGATTTGATCCCCAAGCGAACAAAGAAACATTCCCCTCTCCTTGGCATTCTACCTTCAAAATTATTCTTGAAAAATCCCAGTCTGCAAATTTTCAAGGAGACTGATTTGAGTATTAATAAGACTCCACTCTCCCGTGCAGCCAGCTCTTCGTGAATTAATCTCTTTCTATATTGCAATTCCTCTGTCTTGATAAATATGTTCAAAGGCAGTGAGGAAAATGAACCTGTTGAGCCGTTCCATAATGATCTGAGATGTTCTTATCTCTGGTACCACATGATCTTCCTGATTATTTACAGAAAAAGGCAGAAGTTGCAGCTGCATGCCATGTGACTCAGGCTCCTAGCCATATTCCTCTCAAGGCTCAGAATAATTTAAAGTTCTCATGGTTTTAAGTTTGGATTATTTAATTTCACAGACACTACATGTTGAAGAATTACTCCAGGATATTTCACTGTAGTATACAGTTTTTGGACCACTGGTAAATACAAGGTCCTGAGAACAAAATGCTTTATTTCATTTCAATAAAATAAATGCACTGATTTTTTTAACCACAGTTTTTACAATGTGTTTAATATTATTTAACGTGTTTTAGATAATAAGATTTAGTCCACTTCATAGTATTGTCACCCTCTGATATATATGTCACTCTCTGTGACATGCACATGAACAAGGAGAGGTTTTTCTCTTCCTTACTCTACTATGGGTTTCACTTCATGGGAAACTTTGGCAAACAGAAAAGAGAAAATATGTCTTTCTCTTAAAGAGTATCTGCTTTCTGAGACAGCTACAGTCCGGTATCTTAGTCATCACCTCTTCCTGTCTTGATTTCTCTTTATCTATATCCATCCAGTTCCCCTAAAACACGAACTGCAGAACTTAGAGAGGAACTGAATGAAATGACTATGGGAAGGTTAGGTACAACACAGAGAGATCACAGACAGAACTCAGGAACAGATGAGACCTAGGAGTAGCAGTACCTGTGGACTGTAACTTATCATACTTGATTCTAGTATCAGAGCGCCAAATACTAAACATTCAGTTAGGAATTGTGCACATCAAACCACTTATGCAGTAAAATAAGCTTTCTAAAATAAGGATACTCAGTGCTGATGAGTATGCAATGAAATGGCCCTTCCAGTTCATTTGTATGTACAATTATAAAATGGTATATGTTTAAGTACTTCTGTCTTAAAAGCCTGGAGACAAATGTATATTGGTATTCAATTTTTCTTCAGATATTAGAAAATCAAGACCATGTGTACCTACCAGCAATCTAAGGCAGCATCCTATAATGATTTTTTTTTTCTGCAGCAAAATCTATGGATATTTATGAACTAGGAAAATAAAATGCATAATTAATCTCCAAGAAAATAAAACAAAAGCAGTCCCCGACATCCAAAAACTGGCCTGGCCCTTACAATTAGGCCTATTGTTTTATATAAGTAACTTCACAGAACACCAACCAAAGACAGGGCCACTCTGAGACCATGATAAAGTAAACCAAACAATGTTACTTCATAAGTGTAAACAAAAACAATTATTTATTTTCTGTTATAGTTATTGGTAAGTAATTATTTACTAATTATTGATTGGTGAAACTTCATTTTCATTCTAGCCTGACTATAGATTTACTGAGATACCCAATCTTAGAATTGCCCCTACTTTCTGACAGCATTGCATCTGGAGCTAATCCCACTTCCATAGACCCTCTCCAAACCATCTAAGCAAAATCTGAATGCTATAATAATTTATTCTAAGACCTTCATATTGAGATACTTTATGGTTCCTCATGGTGTGCATTCTTTCTTTCTACAGTCAGTAATACACTGAATTTATTTGGCTATGGGTATGTTCTTAGTAGTTTTGCCTGGAAGGCATTGACATCTTGCATCATATCTGTTCAGGTGAGCTTTTGACAGTCAATAATTTCAGGTAAATGATGTTTTGACACCAAAGAAGTTATGAGCAGATTCTAGGTGTCAGAGGATTTTGAATTTTAGAATTCTAGTTTTGTGTACTTTAGAATATTTTTGGGAACTGTTTGGCAGTTTGTCTAGTCTAGAGCTTAAAAAATGAACATAGGCTGATCCAGTAATATGTTAAGGGAAAATATCAAATTTAGATGATCTCTTCTGGCATTACTTAGGAGAAATTTATAAATAAAACTAGATATCTAAAACTATGAAGATGCATCTGTCAAACAGACTACTATGCAATCATAAAATTAATTTTAAAAAGAATTTTGATTACTAGGGAAAATGCTTATGAAATAATACTAACTTACAGCAAATTATAAAATTGTATTTCATGGGAATTTACCAAATGGAAACAATAGCCAATTTTAACTGATTTATATATTTTTTTTACTTTTCCAATTTTCTCTTCTAGACTTTACATTTTTAAGAGATCACTGTAAGCATGAATTAATTTTTTAAGGACACAAACATTGTTCATCTATTTTTACTAACCATTATTGTGGATGCAACCTCCATGAAGTCTCAATGAGCAACAGAATTTAACCATTCCTAGGGCATTTATAAGATAAGAGATAGAGTGAGGAATATGTAAATGAAAAATTACATATCTAACACCATTTAGCATCGCAGAAATATATACAGTACATTGGTGATCATCAGATGTGAAAGAAGGAGCAGGAGGCTATTTTGGACTTTTTTAAAACTTGAGGTGCAGAGTTTGCTTATTGTGGAGGGAGGAGGGGTAACTTGTAAGTAAAAGGAACATTTGGTCTCACTTGCATTATCCCAATTTGCTACATCAATCAATCAAATGGATGGTATAATTTCCCATTCTTTCTCTTTTCTTTACCTGTGAGCAAATGGTTTTAACAGGAACAAAATAATTTTTAAAAGATGATCTGTATTTACAAGAGTTAAATGATTCAGCTCGTCAACAACAATTCTTTCAAAACATATTTGAAGTAGAGAAAACCTTAGGCAATTTATGCTTTAGGGTAAGCATCTTTCCTTGGCATTCTATTCTCTAATAATTCCATTAAAGGAGCACAATTTATTGCACATCTGTCTTTGCAGATTTTATCAATGCTGAAACCTTTTAAACTGAGAATGGGATTAAATAAACCCCATTTACCAGTGTGGTAAAATATAATAGACATCCAGACCCTTAAATGGCCAGCCAAATCAATATATCCACTTGGCAGCAATTTCCAGAAGATAAGGTGAAACCCTCCTGTTCTATTTGATAGATGAGTAAACTTAAAGGGAAGAATTTACAGTAGATTCAGTGCGTACCTTGAAGGAGTGTTCATTACTCTCAAATTACCTTTTTACATCAGCAGATTTGTGGTTAGTAAACAGAGAGGTCATTTGAACTCCCCCTCCTATGTAGCAATAGAGGTTGCTTTGCAGCAAGTGACTGATGTAGACAGCAGAAAAGTGTTTAGATCTATTTAACAATGAGGAGGTTTCAGGTCTATTTAAAATATATTTATAAATCTGAAATGTGGAAGTCATACTGCTCAAAATTACCCTAAATTATGTGCCTGTCTATATGAATGTGAATCCGGGAGAGTGTGAAGGGTGCAGGAATCTAAAGAAAGCAATAAGAACAATAATAACTTATGATGTGCCAGGCACTGTCTGTGTTTTATATAATTATAAACTTAATAGAAATTGGCCAAAGGAGGGAAGCCTTTGTGCTTATTTACAACCTGTCAGACAATATTCTTAGCACTTTTATATGCATTAATATTTGTTTCATCTTCACAGAAAAGTTTTCAGGTAGGTATCATTGTGGATTTGGAAACAGAGAGTTAAAGTTAACTGCCCCCGAATCACAATAAAAATACTGAAGTCAGTATTTTAATTTAGGCTTTTAGTTTCCTAGTCCTATTGGTCTATAAAACAAAATACTAAAAATGGAAAAAGTCATATTTTTTATAGTCCTAGGGTAAAGCTGAGTATTTCCAATAGAAATTTAATCTTTACATGATAATTTAGAAAACAGAAGCCAGTGACTGAAGTTACGGTTAAATGTTGAAATCAAGCAAAGCAGAAGGTGATGGTCAATATCGCAGAAAATATGCAAGGTCAAAAACAGAAGCTGAAGCAGTATCACAACTAGAACCCCAATTCTATGGATTCCTGGAGTTACATTTAAACAGAAGGGTTAATACATGACCTTAAATGAGATAATCAATAAGATTGAAAGCTTCTAAGGGTGCATTAGGCATATTTTAATTTAATAAATCCTCATAAAACCCAATGACTCTGAGACTGTGTTGCACAGGAACAGTACACACTGAATCAGACAGGCTGGATTTCAAGCCCTAAGCATTGCCTTCCAGGTGGGGGCCTTCTGATAATACTCTTGGATGACTTAACCTTGGAGGAAGCTGATGCCACAGAGCATGTACAAACTTTCGCAAGTCATCAAATTACAAGGAAGCAAAAAATGGACTTGAACTCAAATCTTAAACTGTACTTCTTAGCAGTGAAGCATGAAACAGAAACTTCCTGTGTATGTGCAAGGAGATGAGCTTAACATTGCAGGGTGGCACCAAAGTGGTCTCTTCCCCACCTCAGTGATTTGCCATCAGCTCACCCTAAATCCTTAGTTCAATCTCCTTTTAGCAACACATGCAGCATTCTACAGCACAGAAGCAGCAGAAAAGTGAATACATGTTTTATGATCCTTTATCCAGGGCACCAAACTAGAAACTCGATTCTAAACCAGAAAGAATTTCTAGAGTTCAGTCTGAAATTCTCTGTTAATATTCTATAGATTTGGAGAATATGCTAGAAATTATAAAGGACCCAGGCTGGACTTAGGAGGGCAAGGGGTATTGGAATGAAAATTGTTTTTGAGAAAGATCAGTGTTAGAGAAACAAAACTTCTGTCTTGAAATGATAGGTTCTTCACAAATATTTATCTTGGTGACTTACTACATACACATAAACCTTCAGCTGCCGGCTTGAACACTGGATTAGAAATATGCCCCTGATTTAATGACTGTTCTGAAGATGAAAGAGTCTCTGGTTTTCGTGCTATTCGGCATGCAATGTTATAAACTCCACTGTCTTCACATAAGCCAGATATTAAGAAGGGTATAATTAATTTTCAGGGTTAAGAGCCTTTTGAGTTAATCTTCCTATATACAAATGTATTAAGCATTGTCCATTTGGAGTCAATAATTTATTTCTGTGTCCCGGAAGTAATGGATTTAGCCCTGACATAGGTGGTTATTTATGTGTTTTTTTTGTGTGTGACTTGTTTCTTGTAACATCAACTTATATAGATCTAAATACAACTGTAAGCCAAGCCTGGAAATAGTTGTGCCAGCTCTGGCTATTAACATCTTAAGAGGGAAAGGTGTCTTTCAAGGAAAGCAAGCCTACTGAATTATTTCACATTTTCATGGCAGCACAGCAAGGATACTCCCCCACCCTCTTTCCTAATCAGTGCATCACGGATACTCAGAACTTATAAAAACAACTTCTGTGATTCATAAAATGCAGACCTTCTTAAGTGTCCTTTGCAGCTATGTCGATTTTTAGGATGGAAAAGGAAGATATTTTGCCTTTCATTAGTTACTGAGTCATAGTTTTCCACACAATACCTAGTGTTGAGCCCTCCTTAATTTTCTCTGCTAGGCTACAGGTTAATTTTCTGCTTGCTGAAAGTTACCTCCTAAAGCTTCTGAACATTTTTCCCTTGAAATGAGGATTGTTCTCTCTACACACACAGCAGGAGGTGGTAAGTGTGATATATATGTCACTGCCTTTAACTGCTCTGTACTGGTTGTCTAGGACTTAAATTATACGTGTTTATTTAGCTATAGTCTACCTTAAAGTAATGTGCAACTTTAAGTGTAATGTGAGGACCTCGCACAGCTAGAATATCAATTTCTCCCATTTTTGTGCAATTATTATCACACTTTTTACTTTTACATATGCCATAAATATATGTTACTATTATGTTTGATTAGACATAACTTTTCAGCTACTGAACAAAAGAAATAACTGAATTTTATATTTACCATCATTTATGTAATTTCTTTTCTTTTCTTTTTTGAGACAGAGTCTTGCTCTGTCACTCAGGATGGAGTGCAGTGGTGTGATCTCGGCTCACTGCAACTTCTGCCTCCCGGGTTCAAGCAATTCTTCTGCCTCAGCCTACTGAGTAGTTGGGACTATAGGCACATGCCACCAGGCCCAGCTAATTTTTGTATTTTTAGAAACAGGGTTTTACCATATTGACCAAACTGGTCTCGAACTCCTAACCTCATATCTTGCTCACCTCAGCTTCCCAAAGTGCTGGGATTACAGGTGTGAGCCACAACGTCCAGCCCATTTATGTAATTTTGAACACTTAATTTATATGTATGTGTATGTGTATGCATATGTTTGTAGTACCAAGATTTGGTCTGATATTATTCACTTTGTTTGAAAAAATACATTAATGTTATTTATAGTGAAAATGTATGATCCAAGAATTATTTTTAGTTTAGTATTTCTTTAAAAGTACTTTTTAAAAATAATTTGAAAGACATTTACACTGGATATAGAATTTTCATCTTTCAGTACTTAAAGGGATTATACCATTGCCTTTGGCTTGCATAACTTCTGATGAGAATTCTAATATTCTTTGTTCCTCTAGTTTGGATTATGTATTTTATTTGTTGGCTGACTTCAAGATCATCTTTTTATGTTTTGTTTTCAGCAATTTGTATGTGATATGTCTTGGTTCTTTCTTTTTCTGTTTTTTTACTGATTTGAAATTTATGACCTTATTTGTTTAGTGTTTATCATGTTTGGTATTCCCACAGCTTCATAGGTCTGTAATTTGATGGCTGCTATGGTCTGAACGTTTGTGTCCTCCCCAAATTTGTATGTTAACATCCTACCCCACAAAGTGATGGTGTTAGTAGGTTCAACCTTTGGGAAGTGATGAGGTTGTGAGGCCTCTGCCCATGAATGGGATTAGTGTCCTTATGAAAGAGCCTGATGGGAGGTTGCCCATGCCTTTAACCATATGAGGACACAGTGATAAGGTGTAATCTTTGAACCAGGAAAGAGGCCCTTACCACATACTAAGTCTGCCAGCAATATGATCTTGGACTCCACAGCCTCCAAAACCATGCAAAATAAATTTCTGTTTATTAACCACAAAGTTTATATTGTTTTTTTATAACAGCCTAAGTGGTCTGAGTATGTTTCATCAAATTTGGAAAGTTTCAGCCATCATCTCTTGAAATACTTATTTCAATCCATTTTCTCTCTCTTCTCTTTGAACCGCTCTGTTGGAATCCCCAGCTTTTTCATGTATGATGTTCAGCTTTTTCAATAGAAACTTTAACATATTAATCATAGTTAACTTAAACTTACATCCAGATCTCCAATATCTGAACCACTGATCTGGTTTAGAAGATTTGCTTCTCATTTGCAGTATGTTGTTTTATTTCTTATTTTCTTCTGCACGTTTTACATTTTGATTTAATCCCAGGCACGCTGTGTGAGAGCAACAGAGACTGAGATATAACAGTCATGACTCAAAATGGACATTTTTTTCTTGGCTAGGTTTTTATTGAGGGTAGGGTTTAGTCAATCAAGTCAGATGCTGTGCTGGGTTTAGGCTTTCATTATTGTTACTTTCAGTGCAATATAGGCTTCAAAGTCCTCTAGTGTTACAGTCTGTTTAAGATGAGGACCAGTTTGTTGGAGGATTTCCTTCAATATCTGTTATACCTTCAACATTAGGAATTCTCTTTGTACTTTAAGCTTTTCTTACCTCTTTTCATGCTCATGTCCTTAGTAACCCTGCTGTTACATGTTGCTCAGACGCTTGCAAGCCAGGTGGACGTAGTATAGCATTCTCTATTGTTCTGGTGCAGTCCCTGCCTTAGTCAGCTGCTGTGTTCTAGATTGTGGTGGTGGAACCTTCTCAAGGATCCTGCCCCTCCCCAACTAGTAGTGGATCTCTATGGCCTGGGCCCAGGAGTTTCCTGCCCATCACCAAGGATGAGTCTTCACATTTACTATTAGAGTGACAAGGTCTGCTTCTCTTTTTTCAGCATCTTAAGCATTGTATTCTATATGGAAGATAGGAAGGCAGGCTCCATAGAGTGCTTGTATAATTTCCCAGGTGTCTCGAATTTTTCCCCCAGGCCTTGACCACGATTGACTTATTTTCCTGTCTTATCCTTTCATTCATTGTTCTCATAAACCATTGAGCTCTATGGAGAGATGCCGTGTGTGTGTGTGTGTGTGTGTGTGTGTGTGTGTGTGTATGTGTGTACATACACATAATCAGAATTGATTCATAGATATTTATTTTACACATCAGATTATAATCCAATACTACCTGTTCTATTCTGATGTTAAAATTGTCCCAGCTTTGGCTACGGGGAACTCTTTTAGTTGCTCCTGATTCATTTTGTATTCCCCTATCATGGTGTGGGTATTTTTGTTAGTTAATATTTTTTATTATGTCAATCATTATTCATCCAAACTTATTTTTGTGTTTTATGTAAAGCAAAAAGCTATATAATTGTTCAAATTGATATTTCTGAAGAGTAGAATTGCTGCAGAGACCTTCTCTTCTGTCTTCATCTACCCCGTCCTGATCCTGAGCTGTTCTTTTCAAATACTGTTTATTTTTTTACTTCATTTTTTCTAATACTATTTGTTCTGTGCTTATAAAATTATGATGTTTTATAAAACAAATTGGAAGCTACATATTTATTGTAAAACAACACAAAAAGTTTGCCTAATCCTACTGATACAGTTTGGATATTTGTCCCTGCTCAAATGTCATGTTGAATTGTAATCCCTGATATTGGCATTTGGGCCTGAGGGGAGGTGATCGGATCATGGGGGTGGATTTCTCATGAATGGTTTAGTACCATCTTCTTGGTTCTTTCCTCATGATAGTGAGTGAATTATCATGCGAACTGACTGTTGTGAAGTGTGGCACCTCCCCCAACCCAATCTCTCTTTCTTCTGCTCCTGCTATGTGGATGCTGGCTTCCACTTTGCCTTTTACCATGATTGGAAGCTTTCAGAGGCCTCATCAGAAGCCAAGCAGATGCCCGGCACCATGCTTCCTACATAGTCTACAGAGCCATAAGTCAATTAAACCTATTTTCTTTAAAAATACTCAGTTTCAGTATTTCTTTATGGCAATGCAAGAACACCTAATACATCTACATCAAGGAAGAAATCATAGTTTATAGTTTTCAATATTTTTCTCTGTGCACTTACTACTTGAAAACCATTGGTTCCTTCCTGTTTCAAGATTCAGCTCAATTATTACTTTCTCTATGAAATTTTTTTATTCCAGTGTTTTCCTTCCTTTCACATGTTTTCACTTTCAGAATCCTTATAGTCTAGAATAAATGTTTGGTCAACATATGGTGAATGAATGAATGATTAGGTAACATGGTCAAGTCATCAGTTAGGAACCAGATTGGCTTGATATAATGGCATAGGAGGTATAGTCATGGATAAGCATTTGGAAGAAAATTAAACTGATAAGCCAAAGCCTAGCCTAAAATGTGGATTAATCTCAATAACCAGATTGGACAACACATTCCTGAAAATTAAAATTTCTGACATCAATAGCAGAGTGAAGAAGAATTTTGTAATGATTATAAATTCTGAGTTCTTTTTTGGATAATTTTTGCTGGCTCAGAAACAATGCACCAACTGTCAAGATAGGAACAAAACAAAGACAAAAGAGAAATGGGTATGGTTCATTGAATCAAGGTACCAAGGAGAAGATTCTCCGGAAAAAGGCAGAGTTCAAATATTATAAATGAGGCATATCTGATAAGAGTTATATAATTTTGAGTATGAATGAGTGCTAGGTGCTAGAATGACCAGGGATGGGACTGGAGGAATGCACTAAGAGTGACTTATATGACCATAGATGAGGCATGTCCCTTCTAGGTGCTTCTTAGTCAACTTACACTGTTACTTAAATGCAAGGACATTATAATATACTGCTTTACATATCAATGTTTGACATTTTAGTAAATAGAGTCAGCTTCACACTGCTAAAAATGTTTTTAAAAATCTATTCTGTATATACTAGAGACTCCAACTCATCTCCTTATCTTGTTTTGTGTAGATCCAGCTTTAGTGAACAGAAAGAAAGAACCTACTCTTATCATTAATCTTCATACAGATTTAGATTTCCAAAGGTGAAAATAAAAAAAAAGTAAAGGATAAAGAAACTGCATAGAATTTTAGCACATAGAGTTATCCTGGAAATTTAAAAAAAAACCAAATTCATGAAATAATAAAACTCAGGTAATATAGAAGACAATGAAGTGAGGTGACTAATGGTGAAGGTAAGTCAGCTTGTATTCAAGAAACAAACACTATCTGACAACATCTGTCTGTTAGTAGTTGTAAAGGATTTGAATAAAATCAAAATGTGATATGTGCCCTTATGGTAGGTGCTTTCAAATTGTTGGAAAGACAAATCTTACAAACATGAAACTACCAAAAAACTGGGTTCTCAGAGTAACCTGTGATATCATGTGAGATCTGAAAATATTTTCTCCAGCTTCTTCTGGACCTGTCTGTTATATCTGCTCCTGTATACCCTGTAGACCAGCATTTGGCGCTTGAAATGCACTGCTCATTTAAATACAATGACGGCACACAATTTTGTTTCTCTGCATCTCTGAAAAGTTGTCTGCTTCTCATTGTCAATTCTTACATGATTTTGCTCCTTTCTATTTATGCCCACTCTCCTCAGCTATATAGCCACCAGAAGGATTAATTCTGTGCTCTGTATCTCTCTTTCTCCTTCCTTTCCCTCTCTCTCTCTCACACACACATACACATGAGCACACACACCCCCCAACAAAACTCCAGCTATCTTTGTTACCTTCTTTTCCCATTTAATTATCAGAATAAAACTAGCATTAAGTTTAAACACTGGTTCTGCCTACTAAGCATGTGTTTGGATGCTATTCTATCATCATATTCTTATTAATCAGATTTATGTTTTTTAAACAATAGAGACAAGCTTAGTGGAAGAGGCTGCAAATATGAAAAAGAAACAATCCCTGACTTCAACAAAAAATAAAACCAGGCATTTATTTATGCCTTTATTTACTCCACAAACACTTATTGTGAAAGTAGGGACCCTCTTATTTTAACTAAACTGTATTCCCAGCAATTAAATCGTTCCTTGTATAAATTAGGCATTCACTGAACATTACCAAATTAGATAATGAAATTAAGTAAGGAAGTGCATATGACAGAATGTTTAGAGTTGTGTTTAGTGCAAGGAAGGGAGAGGAGTTGGTGACTATTATTAAATAGATGGAAGACCACAATATTATTGCAGAGAATTATACTCACTGACAGTTAATTAGGTAAAAAAAAATTTTGTAATGGAAAGAATATATTTTAGATTGTTTAGTGGCTAAAAGCAAATACTTTAAATAATTGATACCTATTCCTAAACGAACTATGGAAACCTGAACATTTTAAGAAAAAAAATATAGAAATGATATTGCCTGTATATGATTTGAATAGTCTTACCTGAAGGCAGGTTATTAAAATTCACAAGGTACCTCACAGTGAGGCTAATGTCCTCATTAAACACATGTAGCTATTTGCATCTAAAGCATTCCTTTATCTTCTTTGTTGTCTCTATTTATAAATTGCTGAAATCTGGGTAAAATAGGTAATTCCCCCAAGTTATACCAGGATATACAATGCTGAATTTTATAATCATTTTTTTTCTTGAAACCTGGCATAAAAATAATTCTTGGAGTATTAAAACACAATTCCTGCATTTGATGTGAATAGAATACTCACGAATTTGAAATGTTCTCAATATGCCAGTCAATTAACCCTTTAAACAAATACAGTGTTTCTCAAAAATACATACAGGTTCTGGGAAGGGAGAAAAGGAGGCATTGCCTTCCTTACATTTGTGTACTGTATTTAAATATCACAGTATAATTTGAGGGTCACCGTCTGACTGAAGGCTTTAATGTCTCTCTTATACGAACAACTTGAAGACGTGCACTTAACAGGAATAAAGACTTCTTTTGTACATGTGGTAATATTTGAATAGATAAGAGTCTATAACAGAAATATGTAGGTGATCCAGTGTCCTATACCACTGAATGGGGCCAAGGATCACAGATCACAAATAGAAAAATCTGAATATGGTCTCTGCACATGGATTTAGTCAGTGAAGTATATCTCTTGAGTGTTTGATGTGAAAAAGAGCAGACATTTGGTAATAGTCATATTTTTAGGATAGGACATTAAAACAAAATAGTCAATAATGACTCAATTATTAAACACAGTTAATAGTTATGAATATGTAGGTGCTTCTGTAACATTTAAAAGATCTGTTTTCTTCCAAAGACATTATCTTAATGGGAAACCTTATAAATATTTTTGCTAGAGAGAGGAGTAAAACAAAGATGCCCTCTATTATCATTATTTATCTTTGACATCATTATCTATTGCTATTAGATAAATAGAATTCAAGATTCTGAATAGTTCTGGTAACAAAACTAGGAGTGTTGTTTTAATAAAAAATAGTCCGCAAATCGCAAGAAAAATTATATTGATTTATGTAGTAATAAGATTGTAAAAATAGTATGTAGGATCCAGTAGCATTTGTATGTATAATCTATATGAATAAGATGATAAAATAACAGAAAATACTTCGTTCTTAAGAGTAACCAGCACAAATTTAATAGTAAATCGTCTTAGTCTACTTTGTGCTTCTATTGCAGAATTCCTAAGATGGGGTAACTTATAAAGAACAGAAATTTGCTTTCTCACAGTTCTGAAGACTGAGATCAAGGCAACTGGCACTTCTTATCTGGTGAGGGGCTTCTTATTGTTTTCTTAAAGGGCAGAAAGACAGCAAGAAAGCAAGCTAGCCAAACACTGAAGAAAGCCTATTTTATAAGGGCCTTAACCCCTAAGTAAGAAGGAGATGTCATGGCCTAATCACCTCTTAAAGGCCCCACTTATTAATACTATCACATTAACAACAGCTGAATTTTAGAGACACATTCAAACCATAGCATTAGGCAATGGTTTCTCAAAACTTTCAAAAGTTTTGAGACACATATGACAAAAAGTTTCAAATGCTACTGAAAGATATTAAGGACAATTTGAACAAATGTCAAAATACAACATGTTCTTAGATTTAAAAAGAATGAGCATAGCAATATTCCCCATAGTGTTTACTACATTTACTCTAATTCAATTAGAATACCAATGTTTTTGAAACTAAAAATTGTGAATGTAAAGTTTTTATTAAAAAACTCAGGAAATGGTCAGAAACACTCTGAAACAGTGAGCTCAATATAGGGGGAGTAATACTATTGAATAGCAAAACTCAATATTTTAAATCTCCTGTAATTAAAACTATACAATGTGGTACGTGAATTGGTAAGCTAGACAATGGAACAGAATTCTAAAGCCGTACATATACACAAATTCAGATGTACATTTGGCACACGATACAGGAATAATCTGGTTACTATTGCTGTGTAGCAAATCGCCACACAATTTAGTGGCTTAAAATTACAATTATTTTAAGCCCTCCTGAGGGCTGTGTCAACGGCCATGGTCACTCACGCTTGGTTATTATTTTATTGTTATCATCACTTGTAATCTCTGCGGGTTCAGATGTGAAGACACCTCAGTTGTGTGATTCTGACTGGCTAATTCTGGGTCATCTCAAAAGTGGCTTCATTTACATATCCAGTGTCTAGGCTAAAAGCTAGACAATAGAAAAGTCAGAGATCTGTATGCATCTCTCTCTATCTCTACATGCGTCTTTCTCTCTCTTTCTCTTTCTCTCTCTATCTGCATATTCTCTCCACCATGTCAGTGTCAAATCAGATAAACTTCTTACCTTGTGGCTCAAGCTCCAAAGGCACATTTCCTGAACTGAAACACCAGGCGGAAGTCATATTGCCTTTCATTAGCTATCTTTGTAAATCACACAGTATCCCTTGTACTTTATTCTATTAGCTGAGGCAGTTAACAAAAGTCCTCCTAAATGTATGGTAGAGGTTATGGACCCTTGCTCTCAAAGAAATAGTATCAAGGTCTCACCTTAAGAAAATTGTGCCATCCTGGAAAATACAGTTTTCCATAAGAGGTTACTTAAATTCAAGTAAAGACAAATTAAGCAATAAATGGTGTGCACAGCCTATTGAAAAATATATATTCATATTTAAAATAAACTACTAAAAAATTCCCAAAACAAAGACTATGTAAATATAAATTCATAAAGGTATAGATAGAAGAAAATGTTTTCAATTCATTTTTCAATGTTAACAGTTGCTCAAACTCAAAAACCATATACACAAACACAAAAACAATGAATTTGATCACATAAATATACAACTTTTACATGGTTCCAAAATAAAAAAGATAAACTAAAAAAAAAATGACTAACTTGTAAAGTTATGAGAAATGTTTGCAAGTCTCATTAACAGACAAATATTTAGAAGTCTTTCAAATCAATAACATAAAGACAACCCAATGAGAAAATAATAAAAGAAACAATTATTAACAAAAATAACATAAGCAATATTAAATATATTAAAAGGTACTTGATCTCATTTATAACAAAAGAAAGAAAAAAACATACCAAGGATCACTAATTGAACTTTAAATTGTGATATCATTCGAGAATTTATTAGCACATAGTGCTGGTGAGGTCTATGACAAAATAGGAACGTTCTGTTATCGTAAGTGTAATTTTTAGGAAGGCCCTTTGGCAAATTTCCTTCAAAATTGCAATTGATCCCACTATTTCACTTTGGGGGAATGTATTTGTGTTTGGCATATTTCTAAGAAGCTCCCCAGTGATCCATATTCATGCCTCTTGAGTGCAGGCAAGACCTATAACTTGCCTCTTAACCAATACAATATGGTAAAATGATAGCTTATTACTCCAGTGATTATATTATAAGTCAAAGGTGAAGCAATTTTACAGATTTAATTAAGGCCTTCAATCAGTGAACTTTAAGTTAATCAAAGGCAAGCTTATCCTAGGTGGGACTGACTTAATCAGGAAAGCTGTTTAAAAGAAGATATAGGGGAAGTATTACCTAGAGGCCTCCAGAGATGCTCCTGCTGGTCTAAAATAAGCAGTTCATGTGAGTTCCGCAGCTCTAAGGAAGTGAATTCTGACAACAACCTGAGTGAGCCTGGAGGAGCACTCTGGATTCCAGGTGGCAACATAGCTGTGCTGATATCTTAATTACGGCTTAGCGAGAACCTGAGTAGAGGATTAAATTTCTCTGTGATGGACTCCTAACTCACAGAAACTATGATACAATAAATATGTGTTGTTTTAAGTCTCTAAATCTGTGGTAATTTGTTTGCAGCAATAGAAGACCAGTGTAAGATTTCCTTCACAAATGTGCACCCATGCAAATTGATGTATGTTAAGGTGTTTCGTTGTTGCATTACTTCTGATACCAAAATAGTAACAACAAACTAAAAGTTCATCAATAAGCATGAAATAAACTTGTGATGGTCTATATTTGGAATGGAATATTATGAAACATAAAATAGAATAAGAAAGTTCTGCATGTACAATAATGTAAATATCTCCAAAACAAATAACAAAGTTAAAAAAAAGCAAGTTGAAGAACAAAGAACAGTGTGTATGGTATGGAACCAGTTATGTAATAAAAGGGAAAAAAGACTACAGATTTATATTTGCTCAAATAAACATAAAAAATAACACTTTGAATGAATCAAAAATAATAGCAGGCCGGGCAGTGTGGCTCACGCCGGTAATCCCAGCACTTTGGGAGGCTGAGGTGGGCAGATCACAGGGTCAGGAGATTAAGACCATCCTGCCAACATGGTGAAACTCAATCTCTACTAAAAGAACAAAAATTAGCTGGGCATGGTGGTATGTACCTATAATCCCAGTTACTCAGGGAGGCTGAGGCAGGAGAATCGCTTGAACCCAAGAGTTAGGGGTTGCAGTGAGCCGAGATAGTGCCACTGCACTCTGGCCTGGTCAAATAGTGAGACTCTGTCTCAAAAAAAAAAAAAAAAAAAGTAATAATTTGTTTGACAGAAGATGTGCTCTAATTTGAAAAATGTGTTGGATGTAACATTTTTACTGTTAGTGCATTATTTATTTCAAAAATATAATAAATGCATTTTATTTTAAAATCATGAAAGAAAAATATACATGTAAAGTCCCTAATCAAGTCTTAAGAGATAACACAAAGGAAAAAAATATACTTTAATAAGAAATAAGAAGGCCAGAAATTTATAAGGACGTAACACAATGGAAGAGTGTTGACAGGGCCAAGGCAGAAAACTAAGGCAAGGGTGAGTAGTCAGCATATTCCAAGATGGTTTCTCTAGTTAAAAGCCTTGGAAGTTGGTAGGCAGCTGGGATCTTGAGACACTATCATTTTCGGAAGTATAAGCAAAAAATAAAATTCTAAGGTCCCCAAACATCTAAATGGACTTCCTCCTCAGCCAGGGCATTCTTAAAATTTAACCTGAGAGACTGGGTCAGGCCATGATGGTAAGTAGGGGTCAGACATGCCTCACTATACCTCTCTGGCATTAATATCAACACAGACTTTAACTCTGATAAGACATATTTTATAACCTATTCTCTCTGAAGCCTACCACCTGAAAGCATCCCCTGCAAATAAGAACTTGGGTCCTCGTAATCCTTTATCTTAAAACTCAGACATTTCTTTCTACTGATCCAGGACTTTAGATAAATTCAACCAATGGTCAACCAGAAAATTTTTAAATCTACCTATAAGCTGGAAGCCCCCCTGCTTCAAGTTGTTCTGACTTTCTGGACGAAACCATAAAGTCTATGCTTCTTAAATGTATTTGGTTGAAGTTTCATGTCTCCCTAAAATGTATAAAACCAAGCTTTATCTTGATGACCTTGGGTACAAGTTCTCAGGACCTCCTGAGTGCTGTGTCACAGGCTATGGTCACCCATGCTTGACTCAGAATAAACATTTTCGAATATTTAACATAATTTGACCCTTTTCGTCGACAGAGACAATCTGGAGTTGGTACGTAGGATGCAGCGTACAATGAGCCCTGGGATGGCAAGAAGAAACAGTGGGCAACAGCAATGTTGTGCTGAGAGACAACCTTTCCTACCAAAGTAGAATGCAATCAGGCAAGTTCCATTCTCCTCTCTTACTCCCAACCCTTATCTTGCCCACAGTCACATTTCCTTTTTTGTTTCCAGGAAACTTCTAAGTTACATGATGTTGATGTAAGTATCGTTGACATTATTCCATAGTACTACTGATAATGTTGGTGAATTTCCAGTGTCACATTTGAGGGATCTCATAGTGGCCCATCTATTTAGCACTTCTAACCTCTAGTTTTCTGAAATGACTTTGTCTTTTATTGCCAGAGTAATCCCAACTGTATTATTTTTAGAAATAAAACCGCACAAGTGTACTGATGATTTCACTGTTTGTTAAGTGAGAAGATTGCGGCCTTTAAACAATGAAACTAGAGAGACGTTTCAAAAATGCTTTGCATTTTTAAAGTATTTTGGTGACTTCTGTTGGTGAGAAATGCATTGCCAGAATAATGATATCTGCAAATCAGGTACAAAAATATCTAAGTGAAAAAAATCTCTTTGTCTTACTCAGAGTCTGTCTGAGATCTGTTTTTATGTTGGGAAGCTGTGGGAAATAAGTCTGATAATGGATACTGTTTGCACCACATCTGATACCATTAAAGGGCCACCCTTCCCTCCCACCAAGAAAAGCAAGACATCCGGGGATATTTTCATTCTCCATAATTCATTCTACTTTCCTACTGTTTAAGCTGCAACTTGGGAGTTATTATGCACTTTGAGGAACTATGTTCACTATAGCAAGCCACTAGGGAACTATGTAGTGTGCAGAAGCAGTAATTTACAAAATACCTTCTGGAAAAAGGAGGGAGGGAATGGAGCTTAGAGAGTGCTTCCTTTTCTACAGCAGAACTTAAATGCTGTGGGAATTACATCCAACAAACTGATCATGACACTAGAGCTTCATAAATACAAAATAGTATTTCTGTAATGTAAAACAAGGAATTCAGAATCTCTTGTTCTGCTTCCATATAAGCTATTGTTACAATAAAAACACATTCCCATGGTTCTCTTAATAGGTTTTGAACAAGAATATTAGTGAGATCCTTCCCTACTTCTCTGGGTAATTTTCAGGACAGACATACTTTACTCGTTTTATTCCCCTAACAGAATAAGTAGCCAAAAAAGCTATGGGCTGATTCTTGATAAAGTTTATTTCTGATGTTAGCAACTTTTATCTTGTCTCATTTTTGTTATTTACAATGCCTAGAGGCTTGTCGATTTTATTAATCTCTTCAATGGAGCAATTTGGTTTCATTAATTTTCTCTATTGATTTCTTACTTTCAACTTTATTAATTTCTGTTCAATCGTTTATTTCTTTTCTTCTGTATGTTTTAGGCATATTACTCATCCCTCTCTAGATTCTTAAGGTAGAGCTTTAAATTATTGGTTAGTTTTTTTTTTCTTTTCTTCCTAATATGTGCATTTAATGCTATAAAATTCTCTCTAGGTACTTTTTTCCCTGTACCCAGTGAAATTTGTATGGGTTTTACTTTTATTTCCTTAGTTCAAAATATTTAAAAAGGTTTTTCTTAAAACTTTTTTTAATCTTTGTGTTATGTAGAAATGTGTTGTTAATCTACACAACACAAATATTTGGTCTTTTTTCAGCTGTCTTTCCACTATTGATTTCTAGTTAAATTTTACTGTGGTCTGAGAGCACATTTTATATGATTTCTGTTTTTTAAAAGTTATCAAGCTATGTCTTATGAAACAGAATGTGGTCTGTCTTGATGAATGTTTTATGTGAGCTTGATAAGATCATGTATCCAACTGTTGATGGATGGTATATTCCATAAATATCAATGAAATCAAGTTAATTGATGGTGCTGCTCGGGTCAAATATTTCTACTGAATTTCTGTTCATTTGATTTATGAATTCCTTCTTTTATGGCATTCACTTTGTCTTTGGTATTCTGCAGTTTTCATATGGTATGCCCAGCTGTAGATTTTGTGGTATTTATCCTGATTGGTATTATGTAAACTTCCTATATAGCTGGTTTTGTGTTTGTCATTGCTTCTGAAAAATTCTCAACCATTATTACAGTACTTCAAGTATTTCTTATTTTCCTTTCTCTCCTCTCCTTCTAGTATTTCAACAAAATTGTTCCAAAGTTCATGGATATTGTGGGTTTTTCCCCATTTATTATTTTTTTCTCTTCGTATCTCAGTTTGGGAAGGCTCTTGAAATATTGTTAAAGCCACTGATCCTATCCTTGGCCATAATCAGTTTACTGGTTAGTCCATCAAAGACATTCTTTATTTCTCTTACAGTGTTTTTGATTTCCAGCATTTCTTTGCGACTCTTCCTGGGTTCCATCTCTCAGTTTACATTGCCTCTCTGTTCCTGAATGTTAGTCACTTTTTCTCTGAGGGACTCTAACATATGAATAATAGTTATTTCAAGTTTTTGTTTGATAATTCCAAAATCCCAATTATATCAAAATTGGGTTCTGATACTTGGTTTTATGTTTCTTGACTGTTTCTTTTGCTTAACTTTTAGCACACTTTGTAGTTTTTTGTTGAAAGTCAAACTTGACGTATCAAATAATAGGATCTGAGGTAAACAGGTCTTAATTTGAAATTTTATGTTAAACCCATGCCAGCTGTAATAAAACAAATTTACCCCAAAAGCCCATGAGGAAGTCTGCTAAGAGGAAGCTTGTGGATGGAGTTGAAAGACACCTTGAAAACCTGCACACCTGAATTTGGACATGCCCCAGATTTGAAAGACCTCAGAAAGCAGAAGCAAGGAGCTCAAAATAAAAAAAGTAAAAAAATTAACCCAATGCCTGAAATGACTATGCTTTCTGAACAAATAATTAGAACACATATTGAATTAATTAATGGTGTGATTGCTTAGCATTCACTACCTCACGTGCCTGCAGAGGCCGAGTGAGTAATATCAATGTAACCCTGATAGTAACAAGAAGTATGGAATGGGTGGCTGAACCAACAGGCAAGCCATATAAAGCCATTAAAATTTATAAAAAATAGGCCAAAGAAAATGCATCTCTTGGTTCTATGCAGGATAAGGAACACTAGTTTTCATATGTTATGTATAAGGCTGACTTATTAATTGGGTTTCTACCATATAGGCTCAATAAAACAAAAACATTTAGATAAGGAAATAGAAAATTTTATCTAAGACAAGAGGATTATTATGTTCTCAGGACGGAAAGTATATTTTTATCTTGTATGCATGGGAATTGTAACCAGGTTGAATTTTTCATATATATGGTAAAGAAGTTTAAACAGAATATCACCCTGAAGTATCTGCATAGTGGGCAGACCAGCTTTAAGAATTACTATTGCAAACTTACCTACTGTCACATTCTTCAATATCTCCTGGAGGTGACTCAATGCAAATGCCAGGAGTAAGAACAGAATTCTAGGAAAACAATTGTATAATATAACAATTAGGCTTTAAATAGTCATTATGTTTTATCTGGTAATTCTACTTTTAAGTGTATTCTTCACTGCTAATATAAAGTACAGATTAACATGTATGTTAAATACAAAACAAACAGAGTATCCAGGAATAAATATAATCTTAACATAGGTAGGTCAAGCTATGAAATATTAAAGTGCTTACATATTAATTGATGTAGACATTAAAATGATGTGTATAAAAAATAATAACACAGGAAGAAACATAATTATCACATTTACAAGATAAAAATGCATCTATGGCAATCTAAATCATTATGCAGAAATAAGAAAAAGTGCAATAGTTAAATAACGTAAATTTTTAATTCAGTAGCACCTCTTATTTCTCTTATCTATATTCTCTTGTCTATATTTTATGTGATCATGAACCACACAAAACTCCTATGATTAGAAAAGAAAAATTACCTTAATTGCCAATTTTGGCATATTTCCAGAAGTATTTTAATTTCATAAACTCTAGATATTTTCTATGTCTTTTAAAATTTGCTAAAATTAACAAAATTACATCCTTTAATGTAAATGACTTTTCATTAGGATGAAAAGCAAAATAGTTACTTGAATGCCTGTCACCTAGAAGAAAAGCCACAATCTGGAAATCAATTGCAGGAATGATGTGTGGCACAGCTACAGAACTTTCCAATGAGAGCCAGTGAGGGACCGCCCATACAACAAAGGAAACTAAGCTAGATGAGGCTTGAAGTAGCACTGTGGAGAGAGACCCTCTGCCTCTCTAACCTGGAGGGTTAGTGGGGGCATTCTGTTCCCACACTAAGAGACACACCTTCTATATTCTCTGGGTAGAATCCGCTTATGTGTGCCATAGCCCAGTCTCTGTGTGGTCAGAGAGTTTGCTTAGTGATGTCCATGACAAAGTGACAGTATGCCAGAGGACAGACTGGCAGATATGTTACATGAAAAGCCATAAATCTGCACCACAACAAAGTCAAAAAGCAGCTAACCCAAAGGAGAAACCAACCATCTCATACTCAAAGGCAGAGAACTCATTGGTGCCAAGGGTGAAAACAGAACTGGGGGCAGGCATTCCATTAGTTCTCCTCATGGGAGAATGGCATTTTATGGACTTCATTTCAAAGGATTCTGAGGGCATTCCATAACTCATAGGTAGTACCTTTTCCCTTTTATCCCTGGCATTTCCACACAACACTGACAGATATTTTAGTTGCATGGTATTTCAAATTCTACCTTTGCCTCAGGAGTATACCATCTATGCCTTCCACATGTCCACATATATTTAATAATAATAATTTTAATGATACATAATACATTATAAGCTTGATGTAGGATACTTTACTATCGTGATGCTGAACTTTATATTGTTTTTCTATATTTCATATTTAGAAATAAGTACTATTATGAACATCAACATTACATTATTTTGTTATCTTTGGAGCAGTTTTTATTATTTAAGTTTCTAGGAGCAAAAATTTAGGAATTTCTCTTGATTTGCATTTGCCAATAACCCTCCAAAATGCTTCTAACAACTTATAAAGATATCAGCATAGAATAAGGGTATTGCTGTTTATCACAACTCCATGAGGGACTTATCTTCATTCCTTTTCACCATCTTCTTCTCAGTAAGTTTGCTTTTAGACCATTTTTTCATAATCACCTATAATAATCTATAGAAAGATATCTATAGAGCTTTTATTGTAAACCAGAAATATTTTATAAACGTTGAGAATCAACTATGAATGAACTATGAATCAACTCAGAATCAACTATGAACAAAATGCTTGATTTCATAGAACTTACATTGTAGATAGATAGAAAAATACAAAAAATAAATGAGCCAATAAATAGTATGGTATTAGATTGTTGTAAGGTCTGCTAAGAGAACTTAGTGCCACTAATGGACATGAAATACACTAAATGGGAAGTTGTACTCATTTAATAGATCTTAAAGAGTTGTAGAACAAGGTATTAGTAACTCAACATTTCTAGAAATGTCATTAGTAAGATGACTGTTATTAATAAGACTGTTCTGTCCAAGTATTTTATTTTATGTGGTTTTCAAAATGTCCTGGAGATAAGTGTGGAATTTAAAATACAATTAGAATAATCATCTAATTTCACCTTTCCCTTTAACAAAATACTTTTTCTCAATGTGAAGTTAATGTTATCTTCAAGCTTCTTTGGCTTTAGTACACCTTAAAACATCGGAAATTTTCTCCTCCAAAGACAAATATTTTAAGTTGTTTTATTGCTAACTCAAGCCATTGCAACTTCAGAAATCAGTAATATTCTCAGATTTCTGGTATACCTTTTAGATATTGGACATGCATAGTCTCTCTTTTTAAAAAGTAGGGATTGGCAAACAGTTTATTGGAATTCTTCTGCAGAGATTGTGTTGTTAGAAAGGTATATCCAAAGAACTTCCAAATAGACCACAAACAAATGCAAAATACAGTGAGAGAAAAGAAAAGCCGAAATTAGTATGTTACTACTTATTTAGGTCAGTCTTGCATAAAAAATGCTATAATGTGCCTAAACACAAAAAAACTCAGTCCAAATTCTTTGCTTTTCTCTGATTACTATTACTTTACAATCAACTTGTGGGCTGAATTAATCCCCAGTTGGTTTTTGTAGGCTATTACAGTGCTTGTTAATACCATTATTTTAGTGTGAATGTCTTATTGTCAGGGGTTGTATTCTTCAGTTAGCTGTGGATGTTGCCTATCCTTATTCTTCTCACATTTACTTTTTCTATCTTATTTTTAAAAGCATTTTGAGTGCATCGATGCAGATTTATTAATTTATCAGTGAGCAAACATTTCTCAATTGGCTACTAAAGATAAAAACATTAGTTTGGTTGATAATGCGATAAATACAGAGAGAACTCAGATGTGATCCCTGGCTTTAAAGAGCTCTGACCTCTACTAGTGTGTTTTAAAGAAGAGATTCTTTACTCCTGAGTTTTATTTGCAAATGAAGGGAGTTTATTAAGTTGTTTCTCTTTTAAGTTGTTTCATTGCTATCACAAGCCATTGTGATTTCGGAAATCGTATTGTAAGATTTTTGGTGTGCATTTTAGATATTGGACTTGCATAATCTCCTTTTTAAAAAGGCAGGGAATGGGAAACTTTTACATATTCTACCCTAAGAAAGGTACAGTGACTTGCCCTTTTGGGTAATTTGGACCCAAGCTATAACTTCAGGTTAAAAACATGAGTTTTATTCTGTTGGAATTTTAGAGCCATTGAAGAAACATCAAAACATTGTTCATAAAAATTATTTTGGGACTTGTACTGCAAATGTAATCTAGGTGAAGCTGTGTCTTGATTTCTGAATACTTATTTCACAGGCCCATGAAGGGCCACATATTATCCAATGACTCCTGTAGATTTCTGGGAGCTTATTCCTCATTCTTTTTTTGTTTCCACATTCCTCCAACCATACATGTTGCCTTGGTCTGCCTGAATTAATAATGTGTAGCATACACCATAGTGTTTTAATAGTCTTTTGTGAAAAACAGTGTGATCATAAGCATATACATTTTATGAGTTTACTAACACTGAAGACAGAAATCACCTTGAAAAATACCTGGGGGCTTTTACTGTATTTAGTGCTTTGCTCCCTGTATCTCCTCCTTCCCATATGCTCCAGGGGAAACTGACAGGTTTTTGTTGTTGCTGTTTAAATCCCACCAAATAAATCTGTTCAGGCCCTGGGGCTTAAATATGGTATTTCAAATAAAACTTCCAAACTTGCAGAAAGTTGAAGGCATACTACAATGGATACCCATGTGCCCTTGTTAATATTTTATCTAGCTAGCTAGCTCGTTGTCTATATTATTTTGTCATACTGTTTGAAAATAAGTTTTAGATATGATATTTCATCCTTAAATACTTCAGCCTTGATATCCAAAAATAAAGATACTTTCTTATAAAGTCAAAAGTATCCATGTCTTCCTAAATTGGTATTATTTAAGAAGTATTATACTGCACATATTTAAATTTTAAGTTGTTCCTTAAATTTTAGGCTGTCTCATAATTTTCTCAGGGTGCTTTAAAGATTCTTTATCATTGGTTTTCAATAATTTGATTATAATGTGATATGATGTGGCTTTCTTTGTGCTTATCTGCTTAAGTTCCTTTGACCTTTTGCAATGCAGAATTTTTGCTCCTTTAACTCAGCTCGGTCCATGGTCTTGTCTCATGACCAGGAATAATTAGACGTGTGGACACCACAGAGTGAGTGGAGTGGAGTTTATTAAGCAGAAGCAGGGTCAAGATGGCCGACTAGAAGCAGTGGCAATCAGAGGCTCTCATCGAAAATATCTAAAGCAGCATGTGAATCCTGTACCGGCAACTGAGGTATCCAGGTTCTATCATTAGGACTGACTAGGTGGCTGGCACACACAGAGAGGAAGGAAGAGCAGTGTGGTATGGCAGCCCACCTGAGAGCCACATAGGACAGAAGACCCTACATCCCCAGCAAAGGGAGGCAGTGAATGAGCATGCTACCAAGGCTGGGAAACTGCTTTTTCCACAGAACTGTGCAAGCCACAGATCAGAAGATCCCACTCAGGAGTCCATGCCACGAGGGCCTTGGGCCCCAACCACCGGAGCCACACAGGCTCTCAACACTCACTTGGCTAGAATCGTCAAAGCCTGCAGTTTCCTGGGGAGGAGGGACCATAACCACTGTTGTGGCTGCCTGCACAGCTGAGCTTTTTGGGGGAGGGATGGAAGCCAACACTGTGGCTGGGGTCTCCCTGAAGGAACTCCCTCTCCAGTCAGCAGCTTATGGACAGAACTCTGATCTCCCTGGGCCTGAGCCCTTGGGGTGGAAGGGGTGGCCATAATCTCTGTGGAGCAGCAGACTTAATCTTTCCTCCTGCTACCTCTGAGGAATCTGGGCGGCCCAGATGAGTGGCTTTCCTTTCAGCACAGCATGGCCCCTTCCCCAAGGGACACCCAAAGTTCCTCGCTAAATGGACCCTGCTTCCTGTGCCACCCAACTAGGTGAGACCTCCAAACAGGGGTTGTCAGACATCCTATATAGAAATGTTACTAATGGCCTCAGGTCAGTGCCCTTCAAGGTCAGAGATCCCAGAGGAAGGACCAAGCACCCATCTTTGCTGTCCAGGTTCCTCAGTGACATCTTCAGGCACGGGAGCAAACTAGATGAACAGGGCCTGAAGTGAACCCCCAGCAAACCACAGCAGCCCTACAGAAGAGGGACATAACTATGAAATAAAAACAAACAAAAAGCAACAACAACAGCATCAACAAAATAAGTCCCTAAAAAACCTCATCCAAGGGTCAGCAGCCTCAAAGATCGAAACTAGACAAACTCATGAAGATGAGAAGTAACCAATGAAAAAACGCTGAAAACCCAAAAGGCCAGAGTGCCTCTTCTCCTTCAAATGATTAAAGCACCTCTCCAGGAAGGGCTGAAAACTAGAGGGAGGATGAGATGGATGAATTGACAGAAGTAGGCTTTAGAAGGTGGGTAATAACTTCACTGAGGTAAAGGAGAATGTTCTAACCAAATGTAAACAAGCTAAGAACCTTGATAAAAGGTCAGAGGAGTTGCTAACTAGAATAACCAGTTTAGAGAGAAACAAATTATCTAATGGAGCTGAAAAACACAATGCAAGAACTTTGTGAAGCATATCCAGTATCAATGGCTGAATCAATCAAGTGGAAGAAAGAATATCAGACAGGGAAAACTATCTTTCTAAAATAAAGCAGCCAGACAAGATTAGATAAAAGAGAATTTAAAAAACAAACAAACAGAACCTCCAAGAAATATGGGACTATGTAAAAAACCTAAACCTATGACCAGTTGAAAAGCCTGAAAGAGACAGGGAGAATGGAATCAAATTGAAAAACACACTTCAGGATATTATCCAGGAGAACTTCCCCAACCTAGCAAGACAGGCCAACACTGAAATTCAGGAAATACAGAGATCCCCAATAGGATACTCCATGAGATCAACCCCCAAGACACATAATCATCAGATTCTCCAAGGTCAAAATGAAGAAAAAAACGTTAAGGGCAGCCAGAGTGAAAGACAAGGTCATCTGCAAAGGGAAGCCCATCAGACACACAGTGAATCTCTCAGCAGAAACCTGACAAGCCAGAAGAGAGTGGGAGCCAATATTCAACATTCTTAAAGACAGGAATTCATCACCATCAGGCCTGCCTAGCAAGAACTCCTGAAAGGAGCACTAAATATGGAAAGGAAAAACTGGTACCAGCCACTCCAAAACATATGAAAATATAAAGATAAATGAAACAGAAGAAACTGCATTAACTAGTGTGCAAAATAGCCAACTAGCATAATGATGACAGGATCAAATTCACACATAACTGTATTAACTTTAAACATAACTGGCCTAATTGCCCCAATTAAAATACACAGACTGGAAAATTGGATAAAGATTCAAGACCCATTGGTGTACTGTATTCAAGAGATCCATCTCATGTGCAAAGACACACATGGGCTCAAAATAAAAAGATGTAGGAAAATTTACCAAACAAATGAAAAGCAGAAATAAGCAGGTGTTACAATCCTAGTGTCTGACAAAACAGATTTTTTTTTTTAATCTTTGTTGGTTTAAAAAGACAAAGAAGGGCATTACATAATAGTAAAAGTATTAGTTTAACCAGAAGAGCTAACTATCCTAAATATATATGCACCCAATACAGGAGCACCCAGATTCATAAAATAAGTTCTTAGAGACCACAAAGAGACTTAGACTCCCAGACAATAATATTGGGAGATTTTTACACCCCACTGTCAATGTTGGACAGATCAACAAGGCAGAAAATTAAAGAATATTCAGGACTTAAACTCACCTCTGTATAAAATGTACCTGATAGATACTACAGAACTCTTTACCCCAAAACAACAGAATATATATTCTTCTCAATGTCACATGGCACTTACTCTAAAATTGACCACATAATTGGAAGTAAAACACTCCTCAGCAAATGCAAAATAACTGATACTGAGGGAATGTGTTATCTTTCCAGGTCCACAAGGGGGCGTAGTTTTAAGGGCAAGAACTTCCTAGGACCATGCCCCGGTCCCATCTCTCTCCATCTGGGAGACTTAACAGTTTATGTTTAAATTTCATGGGTGCGAGAAGCAACGAAGAGTCAATCACACCAATGGAAGTTCTAAGGAACTCCTTTCATTTGCCTGGGGTCTTAGAGAAGGTGGGAGTTCCTCCCAGTTTAAAAGTCCCCTTCTTCCACATCTCTTCAGACTCCATGTTTGGGTCCCCTTCCACCAACACTCCCTTCGTGGAAGCCATCTTTCTCTCTCCTGGATATCTCCTCTGGGACCCCCTTCCACACGCTCTCATGGAAGCCTGTGTTCACCTCCTAAACTCCATGTCTCTCTCTATTCCCTTCCACTCAGTGTGGAAGCTGCTTTTCTCTCCTGGATTCCATCTTTCTGGATTCTCTCACTCAGTGTGAGAGCTAGCTTGTTTCTTTCTGTTTCTCCTTTTCTCTCTCTCTTTAAATAAATCACTTTCTACAAGCACTTTGAGTCCAGCATTTACTGCGCACTGTGCCATGGTCTCCTCTCTCATTCTTGAGAGGGCAGGAGACCAACAACCTGGAGAAACGTCCTCTCGGAGGAGCTGAGAGCATCCTGAACCCCTGAACCCCAATGTTACATTTTGGCAAGCCAGTCAGCAGAGAGGTACAGCCAGGAGAGGGCTACACCAGAAAAGGGGTACAGCCAGAAGAGGGGTACAACCATGAAAGGGATACAGCCCGGGAAGAAGACTTCAAAATTGTGAGTAAAACCTGCCCCATTCTGTCCTGTCTCTAAGAACACCTCAAGTGGCTGCAGCCAGGCAGGGCTGCGGAGAATAGAAGCAGCAGCGGCACCAAGCCGCAGGGGTCTTAAGAGTCTCGGGCCAGCAGGAATTAAAAGGACAGTTTTTTTTTACCTCCAAGCTCTCTGTCTGCTTTCCCTCTCCTTCTCTATCCTTCGGATATTATCTCTGGTACCAAAACCTGCAGGAGCCTGTGGGGTGAAAAGGATGAGCACCCCCCACTTTCCCCTCCTTGTCGCCAGTAACAGCCCAGCCCCGGGGCCGGAACTCAGCACTTGCAAAGAGGTCGGCCAGAGAAAAGCTACAGGGTGGGGCAGGGTGTGTCCTGGCCAGGCTCAAAAGCTCTGAGCAGAGCGGCAGTGCTTAAGGAATCAAAGTGGCGAAGTGGAGGGCAGCATGAAACCATGGAGCCCAGCTGTTAAAAACTGCAGTAAGGGACAAGGGAACTTCCTCATAGGGCATTACCTGCTGGCCAGGGGTCACTGTTTGGGCAGCGGCTGGGGGAGTGGCCCAGGGTGCACACAGGGTCCTGGCAACATGGCCAACAGGACATCACAGGAGCAGGGGCAGGTTTTCCCCTCCAGCACATAGCAGGGTGGTGCAGAGGCCTGGCTTTTAAAGTGATGGCAGCAAGCGGCTTTTTTCCTCTGCCAGCGCAGCTGAGGGAAAGGAGGCAGCTGCTGGCCGTCAGCTCCACCTGGCTTTTAGGCAGGCCACACCACCTGAGGGTGCAGCATTCTCATTCAAAATACGGCTTAAGAAACATTTCTGCCTTCTTTTAATGCAAGTGGCTTGTTTACATAGTTGGTTAAGGTGCAGGGCCTGCAACTGCAAGGCTGCTGCTTCAAATTCTCATTGGAGCCAGTCTTGAATTGGTGAAAACTTTCGGGGAAATTGAGAAGCTGAAGGCTATGGGACTTTGTATTTGGTGTATAATTTGTCTTGCTAAGGATTGGCTCTCTCTACGGCAGAACTTTTCCATCTAGAAGATCATAGTTAAACACATGGGCACAGGAAGGGGAACAACACACACTGTGACCTGTTGGGGTGGGGGTGAGGAGAGGGAGAGCATCAGGACAAATATCTAATATATGCAGGGCTTAAAACCTAGATGATGGGTTAATAGGTGCAGCAAACCACCACGGCACATGTATACCTATGTAACAAACCTACACATTCTGCACATGTATCCCAGAACTCAAAGTAAAACAGTAAAAAAAATAATAATAATAATTTATAAAACAAGAGGAAACCTCTCAACAGAGAAAGAGGTCCTGGAAAGCAGGTTTCCAGTTGCCCCCTTCACGGTTGAATACAAGTGCTTTTATGTAAAAGCTGATAGGGCCAGGTTCACTGTCTGTATAAGGCGTGAATTCCTGGTGGCTCCACCCAATTTCCCTAGTGCACATGTGGGCCCTTGGTCTTCTGGTGGCATGTTTAGGCAAGCCCCCTGTGCAAGTTCCCTTATCTGCACGAAACATAGGTTGGCGTTCTCTGTGGACTCTTCTCTTACCGTCTACCTAAAACAAGCTGGCTAACTCATTTCAACTGGGTCTGTGCACTTATATTTTTCTTAAAATTGGAAATATTTTCAGCAATTATTTAAAATGCTTATGAATGCCTAAGAAATAAACACGAGCCTCCCTTTATAAGTACTTTATACTGTTCGATGCTGGGCCGCAGAGCACTAAGGGATGCTGAGAAAGTGCTAAAGAACATGAGAAAGCAAATGACGCTGATTTGTTACAGCTGAAAATGAAGACTAGACCTTCAAGACTGAGTGATTCTTCAAATAGGAAGAGGGCTGATACTAGTTATTATCTGGCATTTTGTCTACATATACCATTAGACAAAGTAGCCAAATGAAATCATTGACCATAGTCTAAAATATATAATATACTTTGCTTACCAAGAAGTCCAAATAGCTAAATTGATGTGGTGCATGATATAGATCTCATTTATTTCTTCTAGGAATTTCACAAACTAGGAATTATTTCATATATATAAAATAAAGAAATAATAATATACCAAAAAAGTTTCAAAGAGGACAGTCAGAAACAAGCTTTGAAGAAATGACAAATATGTTTGCTTGGATTGAAAAAAATTACCAACAGTTTATGTGTTTTTGTGTAAATTTCCAAGTCAATGGGATTGTGCCTTGAAAATCTATTATATGAAATAATTGAATAGTTATTAAACTTTTAATTAATTTATA
>NW_022436992.1:9114668-9146000 GCF_009761245.1 Sapajus apella | reverse complement strand
GTGGGTTGCTTGTACTGAGACACTCCTGCATTCACCATAACTTTTATATTTATGCCACAAAAATGGAATATGGCTATATTTTATATGTATATATATATATATATACATATATATACATATATATATATATACACATATATATATACACACACACACAAAGAGATTATATGTATACTTACATATAATATATAATATTTTATATATAGTACATCTATAATTACATAAATACAATGTAATATATAGACACACACACAAGAAAATTATTTAAAAGCTGTAGGATAGTTTATAGGATAAGGTAAGCTAAAGAATCCATGGTCACAGTCCTGCTACAAACCATTCTGGTAAAGACAACAGCATCTTCACTGTTAGAAACCACATGCTTCAGTTAGAAGCCAGATGCTGCAGATTGTTTTACTGTTACTTCTGAGCTGTCCGTAGCATGCTCTCATCAATACCAAAAGAGATTTCTAAGGCAAATATTCTGTGTGGTGAGCTCCCACATTAAATTAGTTCAAAGCTGCATGCCTATTTCCTAGACGCAAAACACTCCTCAGCAAATGCAAAATAACTGATACTGAGGGAATGTGTTATCTTTCCAAAATAACTGATACCAAGGGAATGTGTTATCTATCCATTTTGCTGAGGAGTAGTTTTTGCTAGGAAAATTAATATCTGACCCTTTCATCTTTATTGAAAGACAGTCTTTGCCTTCCACTAATACTTATATGTCTAGGAACTCCTTAAGTGTAGAATGAAGATAGTGTTTTCCCATCTCAGCCATTTAAGTATGAGTACTTTTGACTAAGACACTATTTCTATGATTTCTTTCCCCAAATGCAAGAAAATTATTATATATTGTCACAATTTTTGCTATTCACAATTCTGAATTGCCTTACAAAAACGCTTTTTCTGACTCACATTCAAATCAAGACTGTATACATACCACTTTCAACTACTTTTGAGTTATAACGTCTCAAATTGCCTACACAAATTCAGAACTCTGTGTTCTTATAAGTTCTGTGTGCTATACTAGAAATAAAGTTCCACTGTTCTTGAGTCAAATTTTCCCCTAATGACTGGGTGCTCTCACTAATAAATTGAAGATGTCAGATTTAGTATTATTAATATTATTTCTAATACTAATATTCTCTGAAACGTTTTCACTAAATATTGACTATAATAGCTCTGATACAAAAATATTCTATTTTACATGATTGATTTCATGTTCTTGTGTTTTGCTCATAAAACAGCAGACATTTATAAATCTCAATATTTTATTATGTAATTTTATAAGATTAAATTTAATTTTTAAAATTAAGATTAATTTTAGATTAAATAAGATTAAATCTCATCTTATGTTATATAATCCTTTCAAGAAATAATCAGGTTTTTAGAACTCATAACAGCACTGTTATCATGACCATACTGGTAAGCCAGGAGCACTTGTTGAAAATTCAATATTATAACTTCAAATAGATTTACAAAGTAATTTCTTATCTAGCTTGATTTAGAAGTTGAGAGATACTCATTTTGAACTTGAATGTTTCTTTTTTTGTAATAAAACACTATCACAAGCTTGGGAACATGTCTGAGAATCAACAAGATTATTCAACAAATCTTACTAGGTTTTCATTTTTTGGCTTAGAAACTCCCATACAATTTATAGCTTTCTAAGAGCCTTGGAAGATAACTATTCCCTGATCATGTTTTCATGAATTCCTTGGCCTTCAGTTTTGCATAAAAGTAGTTCATACAACCAAACTGTATCTCTATGTCTCTAGATCAGCCTCATAAATATTTTAAACAAAAACCCACTTCAAAATAAAATAAAAAATATACTTAAAATGTTCAATTTCAGTCTTGGTTGAATAAAGCGATTGTACTTCTTAATCAGTATAAAGGAAGATTTTCCCATGAATATGGTTAAAACTTCTCAATTCTAAATTTCCTTTTGATGTGATATTAATTCCTAGCTACCACTTTCATTTGCAGGTATTTCTCTAATCAACAAAAATAGAAATAAGCAAGCAATGAGAGAAAATATCAAATATTGTTGCAATTACATTGAGGTAATTTTATTGTTACGAAATTGGATATCAAAACCAGCTCCTTGTTGGTTAGGGTTAGGGGATTGACAGGTAATTTGTTTGTTTAGAGCAGCAATGAACTGTACGGACAGGCTAACAGCAGAATCATATATTTATAGAGAGTGTGTATATGCCTGAAATTGTATTTTATCCATATCCTTTATGACCCCACTCAACAACTTTTAGAACTAATATTGCCATATTTACTTTCATGATGAAAGAAATAGTTCACATAATCTGGATAGCTTTGATACAGTCCCATAGATTGTAAGTGAATTGAGCATTATTCAAAATCATGGCTGTAATGTTCTAAAGCACATATATTTTTGAAATATCATTCTGCCTCTGATTGTGTACTTCTTAGAGCCATTTAATCTATCCCGAGTAAAAATAGGTATCTTTCAATTTATTCACTGGTTTTTCATTAGGATCACCTATACCAAGAAAGAATGGATTTATCTACATCTACTGTGAATCTCTATAAACAAGATATTCTCATCAGGAGTGCAAGTGTGTTGGTGCTACTTTAATCATGGAATTCATGAGCCATGCCATACTGTTTATATAGGCCCAGAAAGGGGCATATATGAAGGCTGAATAAAGGAAATGCTAGTTTATGAATCAGGAATTGTGAGGGTATACTTTTCAGTATAGTTTCCAATTCAGAGCCTGAGCTTTGAGCCTATAGCTCCGTATGTTTGCCCTAAACAAAAAGAGGATTAAGGAAGGGAGAAAGTTTTGGTTTCTCACTTTCAGGAACCTCTTGTCTTTGATGTTGGAAGTGTAGAGTTACCCAGGTAGGGTTTGTTGTAAGTTCCCAGATTGTAGCATTCTAATATTCTTGCTGGCCTGACACCTCACATTGGCCTGCAACCATTTGTGATTTAAGGCATTCCTAATATGAAAGACCAACCAGTGGTCACACACACACACACACACACACACACACACACACACACACAGAGTGTCTCTCTCTCTTTCTGTCTCTCTCACTCTCTCTCTCATATTGTGTATATAGATAGATAGATAGATAGATAGATAGATAGATAGATATTTATCCTAATATCTCACTTTGACTACTTCTTTTCCTCCCTGGTTCCTTGCTTACAAAAACTAAAGGAGATATTCTATTTTTTAATTTACTTTAAAGAAGGATTTTTACCTTATGACCTAAATGAGACAACTCATCAACTGACTTCTCAAATGTCTGTGTCCAAAACGTCTGCTTACTATACAGAGGAATACAGTGGAAAAAGAAAGACCAGCCACACCAGGAGTGCACTTGACATATATGACGTAACTTGAGTTTTCTGTGGTATTAAAAAGCCCCAGCTAGTTTGTATATGGGCAGAGAAAAGTTATAATTCAATAAATGTTGTTTACTATTTTTCTTTCAAATTAAAACCCTTCTAATTTGGGGTCCTAAAAATAGAAAGCCATATAAAAGTTCAAAATTACTGGATTAATGAGCATATTAGAGGCCTTTCCTTTGTCTCATTTCTTTTTTTTTTTTGCTTTTCCCATTGTTTATACTACCTACTGTGATAGTACCCTGCAGACATTTGAGTTCAAAACAACAATGGAGTAGATTTGGGGTATATCTGTTGAAGAATAAATAAGAGCTCTCAGGCTAATGTTAGAAACATGGCAGTATTGAACATGTGGTTATTGATACACAGGACTATCAGAATACCAGTCAGCTTTCCAGCATCGGTCTTCGGACAGCTAGAATTTTCCATCTCAATGGCTTTATCTGCAAATGTAGAATTTAAGCTTCATTTCCTAATCCAGTGATTTTCTTTTTGTTTGTCTATGAAGCCAGGAACAACTAATTTTATCAGTTCATAATTTTCTGTCCCACTATTAGAATAAATTATTTTTATTGCCTCAAATTTATCTAGAATATTCCTTGTCTTTTATGTTTTAATCATTTGTGGTGTGGCTATGCCCAGCTATAGATATTAAATTAGTAGATCTTTTTTGCCTTTTTCCAAGTGTGTCCACCATGTATTTTAGACTTACTGAAAATTTTAAGTGTATTTAGCAAAAAATTGTTTCAAATCTCTCTAAGTATTTCTATTTTATGACAATAGAGTATCATATATTTTCATTCGTCAGAAGGACAATGGTGCAGTTTTCAATTATTGCATGCTGTGTTGTACATCAATAATGTGAATAGCTCTTAAAATTAGGACCTTCTCTCTATATATCAATGCTTCCTATTTACCTTTCTTTGTTTTGTTTCGTTTTGATTTTGTTATTTTAAATTTCTATGCCTTATATACAAGACTTACCTAAGATGAAGTCGATTCATATGTAACTTTGTTGGTAACAAAAATATTAAATGAGGAGTATATCTATATCTGGAATGTTTTTATTGTTCTGTTGGAGTCAAAAGAGGTAACCATAAGAGTGGGCAACAAATAAGTCTTAATGCCTTCTGGTAGTTCAGGTCAGAATAAAAAATTTGACTGTTAAGATAATAAGTCATGATGAATTTGATGTTTGAATGATAATGAATTTCCTCATGATAATTTTACTGTTTTAAAACTAAAAGAGAGCAAAGTTAAAACAGGATTCAAGGAAGAAACAAAGCAAGAAGCAGCACAAACCCTATGCCAAGTCAAATGTCACTTTACCCAACCAATTTAAAGCTCATCAATACTCCCTCTGCTTGTAGCCCCTGAGACGGTAATTCTCAACCTCTGACATCAACCTCTGGAGACTTTACTGTTTATTGCATGATAGCCTGTTAAGCAGTTAGCACTGAACCATCATTTGTCTGACCTTTAAGAAATAACCTTTTACAACAAAGCCTCCCACCAGATGAAAAATAAATTATTGATAAGATAAATAATCCTACCCTATTTCTGCTATAGGCTTTATCATTTTTTCTATTTTAGTGTAAGATTATTTCAAATTCATCAAGTGCCTTTAAGATCATATTACCTCTTATAACTTTATATTGCTGTGATGGATCAGTCTCTTCTAATCACAGACCTCATGTCCCCACTGAGAAATTTGATAAGACAGGATAGGTAATGAAGATCAGCATATAAACCTACACTTGCTATATGCTAGCTGTCATGTGGTTGCTGATAGAATGTATGTCAGCCCATTTACGTTTATTATTGACCTATAAACAAGATAAAATGGCAAGGAAAGTTGAATATATTATTACTGTCTCTAAATACTGTAGAGTCATTGTTCATGTGTATTGGTTATATTCCAGGAAAAGCAATCATTATAATAAAAGCTTCAGAA
Organism: Sapajus apella; assembly: GCF_009761245.1. Lineage (NCBI taxonomy): Eukaryota > Metazoa > Chordata > Mammalia > Primates > Cebidae > Sapajus > Sapajus apella. The sequence continues at coordinate 9,140,649 of NW_022436992.1, read as the reverse complement.
GTGTTGCATTAGAAATAAATCTGAAGTTCTGTTTCCAGTAATGGCAGAGAATGTCATATCAGATCAACCTTCTTTCCTAAAACAGTAAAACATGAATCAAAATACTTTTAAAGTATCTCAAGTCGCTAGAGAGTTGCCAGGTGCAGACAAAATCTAGAAAAGTGGCAACACTTGAAGTTTCCTGATTTTACGGCTTTTTGTGTGAGTAATGGGTCATGTTTTCTGTTTTATGACTTTTCATATAGGTACAGTTCCCAGATGTTGCCTCTATGGCTGGCTAAAATGAAGGAAAAGAAAGTATATTCTTATTGTTTGAGAAATGAGAGGATAGTATTCCTGGTGACCACAGCAGCTGGAAAGTGAGACATAAACACTGTCCAGTGATCTGGCAACCTATGCCATGCAAATGTGTGTGATCAATTCCAGAATACCCAGCTAAATGGAAAAGAACTGAACAAAGTTCAGCCTCTGCTTACTACAAGAGAGAAAGAGTTTAGACTTTGAGTTTAACTAAGTTAACTCTTTGCTCAAAAGACATAAAACATATCTGTACTCTATGGAGCATAATAAAATCTAGACAGAGCACAGATTCAATGACTTACCCCAAGATATAGGCAAAGTCTGTTATCAATCATAGTGATGTCTATCATGTGTAAGCCTTGGCCTTTGAAAAATTAAATAAAATACCACTAGTAAACTTTGATTACATCTGTCATGAATTACAACTCTTGAACCTGTTTGCTACTACCATAACAATGCTGATGAGGAAACTGGGGCCTGGTAAACTTACGTAAGTAACCCTGAACTATTTATAGTTAACATGTGATAGAACCTCTATGCTTAGATTCTAGTTTTGATACTCAAAAACTGGAAACTCAGCACTTCAAGTAATCTAACGTAAGAATGTAACTGCTGACAGAATTTCCTGAGTTTATGGATCTTAAATGTTATTATTCATGGAACCGTTTGCCAGTGGAAAACCTCTAAACATCATTCATCTTCCTGTCATTAGAAAAAAAGAAAAAATGCCAGAAAGAATGGTTTGGTGAAAAGATATTTCTAAAGATTTATCAATACTAAGGCTTTTTGCATGTTTGAACTAAATGGTAAACTTATAATGGAGTTAAGAAAAATAATCTTTATTACATATATTACATATATTTTCTATAAAAGCTACGACAAGGGCTATCTTTGGACCCTTGAGCCTTGTTAAACACTAACCCTAGGCAACTCTTGTTTTTATTTTGTATCCTTGTGCTTCTAGATACTTTTGAAGCCATTCTATTTTATTGATTCTACTTTTACAATTCTATTTTATCCAGATACATTGACTAAGACCCATTTTTATAAAACTAGGAGTCCTGAAGCAGAAGGTATTAAAGTAGAAAGGCCTCACATTCTAGGACAGGACATCGCTTCATCCAGGTGACAGGATGTTCTATTTTAGGGCTGATATCTTGGTGCTCATTTCATTTTTGAGCACTGGCCTTACCTTTGCAGGCTAGTTTGGATGTCCATATTTTATTTTATCCATTTCTCAGAATTAAAGATATACTCACCTGTCTAACAACATGTAAGTTTAACAGCCACTGAGAATTTTCTCAAAAATTCAAATTTGTTTTCCAGCCTCTTTTTCCCAATGGCTGATACACTTTTTACGACGACAATCATTCTCAGGACCTGCTTCTGTGCTCATTCTCCAGAGCTGTGCTCAGCCCACACTGGAACATCCTTAGCTAAATCCAGGTCTAACTATAAGAATTGTAGCTTATGTCACCAGCTCTTTTTCAGATGCTAACACATTCTTTGATAATCAACCTGAGCCTTCTGTTTCTAATCCTTTATCTGGATTTCTCTTCAGCTCCTGTGTTGACCCATGTATTAATGCATGACTTGTTAGCTATTGACCTCCCACTGTACAATTTCAAAATTATAAAAATAATTTTCTAGAATTGAGATAGTACATATATCTTCATATTAAAAACACACAGATTGTTGGATAGCGAAATTTCAAAAAAGAATTAAATGCATGTTCAAGAAATTTTAGAATACAGAATTTTAAAAAATAAATTTATTAGAAAAATCTCCAATGAAAACCTAGGTGACTTACAGCCAAACACAGATCATATTTTCACCAGCAATATTGAATTTGAAAAGGCAATGGGACATCATCTTCAAAGGTCTATGGGAGACTGACTTTGAATGAAGACCCCTTTGCCAAATCAAACTATTCATAAAGCATGAGAGTAAAATAAAGACGTTCTCATATTTCTGATGTCTCAGAAATTCTTTAGAAATTACTAAATCAAAACAAAAAGAAAACCAAGACGGGAAGATAGACTACATGAAAGAACCATATGGAAACAGGTATGTAATAGAAGAATTCCTGAAATGACAACTGTTTGAAAGACTTAGAAAATAAGCTTATACTTCACTATTTAATACTTAATATAACTTAAAAGCTGAATAAAGATCTTACTTACATTAAGAAGACATTTGAATTTTCCTGTAGAAAAATGAAAAAGACACCTTTAATCTTTAAATTTAAACTTTTAATGGAAAAGCTGCCAATAAAATTAATGATACAATATATAGTAGGATTGACTGTGTATTTTTTTTTTAGACGCAGTCTCGCACTGTCACCAGGTTGGAGTGCAGTGGCGCAAACTCCAACTTCCTGGTTCAAGTGATTTTCCTGCCCCAGCCTCCCGAGTGCTGGAATTACAGGCACATGCCACCACACCCAGCTAAATTTTGTATTTTTCGTAGAGATGTGTTTTCATCATGTTGGCCAGGATGGTCTCGATCTCCTGACCTCATGATCTGCTTGCCTCGGCCTCCCAAAGTTCGGGAATTACAGAAGTGAACTGCTGTGCCTGTCCATGTGTGTGATTTTTTAAGTAGGATTTTTGAGTTGATGCCTTATAGAAAAATAATGACTTGATGTACAAATATTTGTTCTCAAAATGTCACAGATTAAGTTATGTAATCATACATTTGAACTTATTATTGTTTTAGAATTAATCTATAGGCAAAACAAGAAAGAATTAGAGTTGCATCAACTGATGATGTAAAAGCAATGTGAAGTCGAGAATCACAGAAGGTTGAGATGATAGGCTGTAGAGGGAACCTAACCCACTCATCATAAATGAGCACTGTAATTCATACAACATACATGTATATTTACATGTACTTATTTATGGCTATATATGTACACAATGGAATAATTAAAACTGTAACCAACAAAATGGTCTATGGTGAGTCAATAAATAAAATCAAGAAATTAGAGAGCACAATACTTGGAATTATACTGTTAGACAACAGAAAAACTAATACAAGAATTTGTTAGAGGTGTTCATCTCTTCGGTGTAGACAGAGGGTAGCTGTGAGGGCAGATATCTTTTCTCTTCATTTAACATCTATATAGATTGATTATTTAGCAGATGGATTTATTACAAAATATAATACATATCATAATGAATATACATATAAATTGGTAAAATACATATGTATTTGAATATATAAATTAATTAAAGAAATTATTAGTAAATGAACAACTTTTAGAGAATCTCTTCCAAATCCTAGGCCTCTAAATTTGTGGAAGCAGACAGCAGTTCCAATTGCAGAATTTCTGTGCCTCCTATATCAGAGATTTCTCTTAGAACTGAAATAGATTTGAAGCTTGCTTATGCTATTTATTCGTTATATGGCCTTTCTCAAATCATTTTACATGAGAGGTCAGTCATCAGCCTGTAGAATGAACCTTATAACACTGACCTTATTGAGCAACTATCAGCATTAAATGAGATAAAATAGAATAAATTGTCTAGCACAATGCTGGGCAAATAGTAAGCACTCAACAAGTATGTTTAGGTTGTTATGATGATCAAAAAGTATGATGAGATTATCACAACAATTAAATTGATTCTAATTTTTAATAAATCACACAAGAAAATGAACAAATACTTGTAGGCGAATGTTTATCTCAACATTATTCACAGTAGGCAAAAGATGAAAACACCCTAAGTGTCCATCAACAGATTAATGGGTAAACAAAATGTAATATATATGTATAATAGAATATTATTCAGTCGTAAAAAGGAATGATATCCTAACACATACTACAATATGGATGATATTTTAAAACTTAATGTCGAGTAAAATAAGCGAGATAAGAAAGGATTAATATTGTATAATACCACTTGTGGAATTTTTCTAGAACAGGCAAATCCAAAGGGACAGAAAGTAGATTAGAAGTTACCAAGGGTTGAGGGTTTATTGCTTGATGTTACAGAGTTTCTGTGAGAGTAAATGAATGAAAAATTTTTTGAAATAGGTAGAGATAATGGTTGCCTAATATAAAGGCAATTAATGCCACTGAATTGGACACTTACAAATAGCTAAATGGCAATTTTGTTTTATATATATATGTGTGTGTGTGTGTATATACAATTTTTGTTTTATATATGTATATATAAAATAAACACATACATATATGTATATATACATTCACATATATAAACACAAGTTTAAAAATAATGAAACATACCAAAAATTATTGAATATTACATTTTAAAGGAGGAATTGCACAGTATATCATATCAGGATTAATATTTAAAATATTTAATAGTACTATCTGAAAGGACCAGCCAGTCAGAATGGACACTGACTCCCTCACTGTGCTAGTGTACCAGCTCAGTATCAGCCTTGATCTTTTGCTTCAGGTTCCTCCAGGAAAATAATCAGAGGTAGTTTAAGTCAGTCTTATTGTGCTACCTTTTCTGAGTGACTGAGTTTTAAGAGCTTTTTATTGAAGTACAGTACACATAGAAATAATTTATATTTTCTAGGTTTAGAGTAGAGATCCCAAGTTATAAGACTAAAATGGCCAATCTCCAGTGTCTGTATGGCCCACAAATAAAACCATGTTTTCTATTTGTACATGATTACATGTTAATTGTTATGTAAATATCTACATGATATCCTTGATTTTACCTCTTGGTCCACAAACCCTAAAATATTTATTACCTGTTCTTTCAGGAAGGGTTTGTCATTCCTTGGTTCAGAGACTAGCTGCATTCTAAAAGAGAAAATCAAAAAGTTAGGTAATCCTTGAAAACAATACTCACAAAGCTATTTTATGCTACCAATCACATGACATTACATACAATGAATATGAGGAATAAATGTAGCAAAATATATAAAAGTTTGGCATAGAATATGACACAATATTATTTTTATTTTCATAATAATTCTAATTTCTGATGCATACCAATGGATTAATGTCTAGGAATAGGATAGCACCTTCATGACACTTCAGATGGGACCCTCTCTCCTCAGAATATGTACATAATGAGCTCTCAATGAACTTGGCCATGGAAAGAAGTTATTGAATTGCCTTCAATACAGGGAAGGGGTATGCTGCTCTAACACTTTTAGGTTGTCAATATGTAGAAAAAAAAAAAAAAAAAATTATAGACTATAGCTTCACCTGAAAGCAGAGCCTGATACTAGGTTTGTATGCAATTCAAAATAACAAGAGAGCAAGACAAGGCTACGATTTAGATATGAAAGGACATAGAAACATTTGAGGCTCTGTCAAGCCACTTACTAAGTCATCCACTTGCAAAGAGCTAATTGCTAGATGTCTTAACATCTCTGGACCATCTACTAAGAAACTATTCAGAGCTTCATTTTGCATGGAGGTGATAAGGAAGACAAATTAATTCTCATCAACTATAGTCAAATGTTCCTTCTACAGAACGATAAATAAAAGTCTTTCCAGAAATCTTTCCTCTGCTATGAGGCTTGCAAAAGGGTCAATAGAGGATCCTCAGCAAGATAATGAAGATGTATGAGGTGTGAGGCAGGAAGCAAGGACCTCAGGAGATGTTCTCTCTGGTTGATTTGCTGGCTGAAAGTTTGGCAATGTCCATGCAGAGCTGGCAATCACAGCAGCCACAGATGAAAATGAGACAGGTGTTGATGAAAGGATTCAGGCCAACATGTAAAGAGTGACTCATACAACAAATTCAAAAAATAAATAAATAATTAAAATTCTTTTCAAAATCTCCCGTATTTTCAGAATAATAATAATAAGTAAACCCTAGGAGATTCAATAGGATATAAAATTGGTAAGTACTTAATAAGCAAAAAATGATTGAAAAATCTCAAATATTTGTAATTGATCCAGCAAGTTAATTTAATTAGTTTTTAGTTTCAATTACTCTCTTCATTTTTTTAAGTGTTTGATGTAAGATTATATTGAAACACGTGGTGTTTTGGGGGTTTTAAATTTCCTGAGTTGCTTTTCCATGTGAAGACAAAGAAGCGAGTCTCATCTTTTCAGAAGTTGGAAAAGAACAAATAGCAAGTTTGCCTGGTTATGTGATGGATGAACTGTATTCTCCCTGAGTCGGCGGTATCCCTCTCTTCCATTTGTTTCTGCAGTGTGTTTGACTGCCACTTCAATGCCCTCAACTCTATTTGGTACCATGCTTTGTATTTGCCCTCTCTCAAATGACTGCAGAAATGGAAGCAGCTGGTATTTCCAATTCCAACAACCACTGTTAAGCTTTAACCTCAGGTTCAGATTGCAAATCTGTTACAGGTTGATATTTTTCTGGAAAATGGCATGTAACTCCTTCTGCTGCATTTTAAATTGCTGAAAGCTTATTTTTTATTTTCTTCTTGCTGTAAAAAAACGTTTAAAAAGGAATTAATTGAAGCTAACCTAAATGGCATTTATCTTATTGAGGATGTCTATAAAATGTCCTTTAATAAGTATCACTCCTGATACCACATACTGTACAATTCATCCCATTAAAATATAATATTCAATGATTTTTGGTATGTTTCATTGTATTTTTAATCTTGTGTTTATATATGTGTGTATAGATATGTACTATATATGTGCATATGTATTTTGTTTTATATATACTTATATAAAACAAAAAGCTGTATAAATATATACACATATATAAAACAACATTGCCATTTAACCATTTGTAAGTGTACAATTCAGTGGCATTAACTACCTTTATATTATGCAACCCCTAACAAATGTTTTCTGCAAGAAAAAAATGTATAGACGTATTAAAGAATTATAAGAGATAACTGTGGTATCTGTATTTTTGTATGAAATTTCAGAAAGCTTGATCACTTTTCAAGGAGAGACAAATTTCTATGAGAGAATCAATTCTATTATGTTGAAAGTTATTGCAAATTAAGTATACAACTTTTATGGAGACGTTGTTATAAGCAGACACTGTGTTAAGAAATGTGTAAACCTTGTTTCATTTCATCATCATTTCACCCATCCAATAGGGATGCTGTTATTAACTCCATATAGATGAGTACTATCAACTAGAATGTCTGCTTCTTAAACAAGGAGGTGTAGAAATTTTCCCTGAAGATAATAAGTAAACAGTGTAGCCAGATGCAAAAATAGGAGGCCTATATACTCTTCCTAAGAAGAACCCTTGTTATCAAACTTCTACTGTGGTCTCAAAAGTGCCCTCATTCCTTAACAACACAACTTGGATGTATCAATTTTTTTAAGGCTACCACAGACTTGGTGGCTTAACCAAGAGAAATTCATTTTCTCATAGTTCTAGAGACAGAAACTCCAAAGTGCCAGCAGGACTATTTACTTCTGAGTCCTATTTCCTTGCATTGCAGATGACACCCTTTCACTGCCTCTCCATCCATGTGGTTGGAGTTTACAAGGACATCAGTCATGTGGTGATGTCCACATAACTTTATGTATATATATATATATATATATATATATATATATATATACAGTCAAGATGGAATTGCCTGAGCCCTTAATCAAGTTGCCAAGCAGTTGAATTAACTGATAAACATAGCCCTATCTTTGCATGTCTTATATATTGCATAAGGTATAAGACCTTTATGGCTTTAGCCTGTAACGGCTATTTTTAACCCAATCATCTATACTGGGTATTCTGTGATTTGCAATGAAAAACATCCTACATGACACAGAAGACTGCAGAATAAAGACAGGGATTCCACCAAGAAGTTTGTTCTTATCAAGATGAAGGAATTGAGAGAACCAAGATGAGACCAGGGAGATATAAATTTGAGACTTTTTCTATTGTTTTTCTTCTTTTCTCCCTTCTCTTCTATTCCTTCCTACTTCTACTTCCTTCTTTCCTCACTCCTTCTCTTTCTCCTTTTTTCCCTAGGCAAGTTAAAAGAGAATAAGAGACAAAGGTGCCACAGTGAAGTAGTAATAGAGGATATGAAACACTACTGAAAGAGATAGGATAATGTTGGAGGAGAGAAATGGTCTAATCCTTGAGAAGTTGTATAGGGGTGTCTAGTTCTCTCAGTCTAGAGCACAGATGGAGAGCTGACATTATTTAAGACAAAGGTTGTTCATTTATTGCAATAATCTTAGAAGGAGGCATTGAGGGGCTTAAAATCTGATAGTTTTATTGCATCTAGGAGTTGAAATTAATGATAATTTTAATCTGATTATTTGTTTACTTGTTAAGCATGAAATAAAGTTAACAGTTATAACTGATGTATGAGCAGAGAGACTGTAGAAATGAGCAAGGAGATGAGAGCTGAAAGTCATGCTGACTTTAGAGGTGATTGCTTACTGAAGGCTGCTGTTCTAACTGTAGCTTGGAATGGAGTTCTGCAACTTGGTTTGAAGGATGGGGAAACAGGAGTTTATTTTCTCCTGGGTCTGTGGGGATGAGTAACAATAATGTGAAACTTGGAGTAGCAATGCCAGCAGGACTGTCACAGTTTGTATTATTTGTTTACTTTTTACTTATCTTGTTTGCTGAAAAATGACATTCATAAGATATCTCAGCAAATAAAAAATAAGTGCATGGTCTGTGGAATTTAGAGCAAAAAATGTACAGAGTAAAAGATGAAAATTAAATATATGCTGAATAAAGATGGTATATAGCATAAGATTAATTGTTGGGTAGAGATAACATTTAATTTTCTTAAAACAGAGATTACAGTCTCTCTGACTCATAAAGAATGACACTTTACTGTTTACACCTGATACTTCAGAGGGTTGTATTATTTGAAGTGAGCCTTCCTTTTGATCAAAAAGAGTTTCTTTAATTTTATATATTAGATAAAACCAATTAACTATGGAATAATGAAAGGCTTTGTTTTTGGGGATTCAGATCTTACAAAGTGGAATAACAAAGTTTTTACAATGGGATTCAAGAAGCAAAAGCAGAGCCTTTGTGGTGAACTGATTAGTGTTTGGTCCTTTTTTTCTGTTTTGAACAGATGTGGAACTAGATGTGGGTGTTCACTGTTAGTATAAAAATGAGCAACAATTATATAGAGCAAAATCTAAATATACATTTTTATGTGAAGTTAAGCAAATCTGTCTATAGATTTAGCAATAAGATGGGAATTATGTCAAGAGACTATATATCTAAATTGGCTCCAAATATATAAAAAGAGAGGAAAGATATCAATTATGGTATATGACATAGGCAGACAACTTCCCAATATGTGTAAAATAAAAATTTCACAGATTTAGTTCATCTGATAGACAATTTACCATATGTATAATATTCAAAGACAAAAAAATCAGATAAAGCATTATTTTTGAAAAAAATAACTTTGATGTGAAAAACCATACTATGCTATTTATTTTGAGTGACATGGACATGCACCAATAGTTTGACATTTATTCTGATTTTTCCACAGGATTTGAAAAATACAATATTTGTGAAAAGGTAGCAACTGTTCATAAAATATAGTGGTTCTAGAATGACCTAGAGAGAAAAACATCACAGCTTGCTGGGGAAAACCACATGGGCCCTGGGAGGCCTGAGAATATCTATATGTCCAAACATGTGAAGATATAGTGATTTATCTTTCTGACATTTCTGACATTGTTATGGAATCCCAGGCAACAAGGTTGATCAGAAAAAAATAACTCATAATGCAGATGTTTTGAAGAAAAGATTTATGACTGGTTGATTGACTTATTTTACATGCAAACATTCTTAAGCACTTTTGACTCCTAATAGACCTTTCCTTTTGTTAATCAAATTGTTGTTCCTCAGTTAATAGCTGCTTATTTACTATATTTGCCTATAAATGCTTGTTTGTCCTTTCTGGAAAATAAGATGATCTTTCAAATGATAACAGTAACATAAGTGAACATAATGCAGTCCCTCCTAAGAAGCTAAAACAATCCCATAGATTATCCACAAATTTAATGAGAGCACTGATTTTCTTGAATTAATGTATTGCCTTTTAAGATGAGCACCAGAGGATGTAAGGGATGTAAATTTATTAGAAGTTATAGTATATGTGATAAACCAATACAGTCTTAGTGATTTATAGCTACAACTTATAACCATTGTATAGGAAGAGATTCTGATAAAAACACTCTGTTGTAATATTGAACATACTATTAATTTTTCTCACAAAAATTAATAAAGACTCCATTTCATATAGAATAAAATAATTATGATGAATCAAAAACACAGACTTCTGTATGTATGCATCAACTACAAAATAATCTTTTTTACATTTGTGGGGACATTTGTTTTATTTTGCTTTCTTTCCCTCAACTTTAAGCTCCTACTTTGACTGGTATGTCATGATGACATTTTCGTTTCCTAGAAATTAGCATCATTTCAAAGCCACAGTTTCGTAAGCCATGAACAGTCTGCGTATGTACCTTTCTACCGTGATGGAAAACAGCCATATGACCCTTTGGGAAATTTTAGAGGAATATTGATCACATACACTTTTGTCTGTGGTGTTTCCTTAAAAGGATTCACAGGATTCCCAAAAGCTGTTACAGAGAAAAGATAAAGATCATAAAGAGCAATCTGAAACCGTGGAGAGGGTGAAGTCTAGGAAAAACCAAGAGCAAGTTCCAGGTAAGGAGTCTCACGGGGGATGCTTAGTTTTCCCAGTAATAATGTGTGACAGCATGTGTAAAGAGTTGCCAACCAGGGACCTCATCTGAGCCTTGGTGTTCTGGGGTTTTATTGAGGGCAAGTCACATGGATATACAGCACACATATAACTGACTTCTGCTGCTCAAACTTCACCATTAACCTCAAAGCTAACATAAGCATTCGCCATAAATCATATTGTTAGAATAAACTCATTTGTTCCAATCTGTACAACAAGATCCAAGGCTTCAGGCATACAAAAATGCTCTTGTCAGACAGAATATTCCAAGGGCTCAGAGGTTATCTCCCAACAGCCAGTCAAAGACCAATCCTAAAATAAGCCTTCTTTGGAATGTGAAGGGTTTGAGTAGCAGAGGTCTGCTGAGTTAATCCTTTTTTGCCCAGTAGATAATTCATAGTTTTAGGAACACCATGATCAATTAAGCATTGCAAAGAGCTATATACGTCAAAATATCCTCAATCTTTCAGCCTATTAAAGAAATCAAACCCACCTGTTCTGGAGCCTCATAGCTGGCAATTAGCCCCTGTTACTCTAGCACCCCATTAATAGAAGGAATAAAGAGTGGTTGGAGTGGGTCCTGAGAAGGTAGAAATCCCTTTGCAATACAGCTTACTTTAATGATGTTATTACATGATCATTAAGTTAGGGTGTTCTCAGATATGAGGGTACAAGCTGCTATGCTGGCAGTAATATCTCAGAGAGGCTTATGGATTCAAGATTCCCAACTTTGAATACACACCGATGTCTCTATTCTGTTTTTGAAACTCACTCTTTGCTAAAATATGCCCTTATTTTACATAAGAAGCATGGAAACGTAGTGAATTCAATCTCCATTGTAGTTCTACAATAATCAAAATTATCTTCAGGCACGATTTTCATTTAGATTTGGCTTGCATCTTTTTGCAACTGTTTCTTACAATTATTTCTGGTGCCAAGTTTGTATCAACCCATATAGTAAACGCTGTTTTTGCCAATTCCTCTTTCTTCACATCCTACTATTGTAGTATATGGTGGGTTCAGCTGCCATTTGCTTGAGGAATTTCTCTGGAGGTTAGAAATTTTTCTGCCTACCAGCACAGAAATTTTTCTACCAACAGAAAGGTGCAAAATTAATGCCCCTTAGCAATATCCACCAAATAGTGACTGATGAGAATTACATATTAACATCTCACGTAGCTTGTTTCTTAGCTGAGATAATGCTGAAGTATGTGTTCTACACTAATTTCCATAGTTCTCCAGGCCGATTTAGCTCCCAGAGTCTTAACTGTCTTGAAAAGTCACCGTTTATTGGCTGCTCCCCTTCCTGAAATCATCTCTTGTGTCCCCTAGTGGCATAAGGAATAGGAAGAAAATAGGCAAACATGAAATGTAGTTTGAATAATTTGCCCCTTCTTAGGCAAGGAAATTATTTCATTTAATTTATACAATTAAAGTAACAAAAATCTTTGAAGCCATGGTCCCTAGCTGTTTTACTTTCTTATTGATGGAATTAGACAGCAAGCTCGGATGACAAGACTGGGCCATGTGTTTGATTGTATAGGTTGTATGAGGAAAAATGTATGTGCCAAGAGCACTTTGATAATGTAGACAGTTTTTGAGAAATGTAAAAGAATTTTTGGAGAAGAAACAAAGATTTTTAAATATTTCAAAAGCACTTGCATGTGATTTAAATTTAACACTTTACCTTTCTAAAACACTACCTTTTTACTAAGATATATAGATGTTAAACAATATAATTTGAATTCCGATTCATTAACTACATTTATCTTTTCATAGCCAAGTACTTTCAACAACTTTACTTAATCAAAAGAAATACTTTCCTAAGAAGAATGCAATTGACCTTGATTAATTACAGAATTAATTGTGATTATCCACACAACTACCTATATATGCACAAACACACAGGCCCATTACACATAGAAATTAAATAAATAAATGCTTATTGTTAATATGTATGGAGCAGATTGTTAATATAGAAATGGTTCTTTCCCAATCGCTAAGCACAACTGATTTCTTAATACAGTTTACAAGTCAAAATGTCTGTAAACACCCCATACCTACAGAATTAGGGTATCTGGGCTGCAGCAGTTGGACAGCCACAAAGTTAGGAACATGGCCCACATAATGTGCCTTCCCTTATGACACCAACTACAAGTTTAGGAAATCACCCAAATGACCTTGGTTTTGCTAATCCACTAGAAGAACTCACAAAACTCAATAAAATTTGTTTTATTCACAGTTATGGTTTATTACAGAGAAAGGATACAGATTAAATCAGCCAAGGGAAGAGATGCATGGACACAGACCAGAAGTGATACAACAGGGAGCATTCAGATGTTCTCTCCCCCTGGTATTATAGACAGCATTAATTATTACCAACAACGATATGTGAGAACATACATAGGATATTGTCAATCAGGGAAGTTCAGCTGAACCTTGGCGTCAGGCATCTTTGTTGGTGCTCCATTGTTTAGGCCTGGTTGGTTGTCTGCCCAGCTGATCTCTGCTTCCAGTCTCTCGGGAGAGCAAGCTAACACCTGTGACTCTAAGTCCTCACCCCAAATCACATGTATGGCATGGTTTGTAGTCCCATCCTAAATCACATTCTTAGGCTCAGAGACAAAGAACGGATCTCGTTCTGTATGACATTCCAAAGACTTAGATGTTACCTCCAAAAAGTCAAGGGCTCTTTTTGGGCAAAGTTAAATTCTTTACCACACATGGGAGTTTGGGATTGGATTGTAAGCACTCCCAAGTGATTTCATGTAGCTTGTGTAACATTGGTTTATAAAGCAGCATTTTGAAATCACTGCTTTAAATTACGTATATCTGTCCTTCCAAAAGCGGTATTCAGTATAGTTTGCTGAAGAAAATAATATTTGATTCCATACAATTAAATCTCAAAACTGTCCATTTCAGTCTTCTCATGAATTCTTAATTACAAACATTTAAACTAATGATGTGTTGAGACTTTAAAAAAATCAGAGAAAGTGTATAAAATAGGGAAAATGTACAACATGTGCATTTAAAAAGGAAATATCACTAATTAAGCCATCTGGCATATTGTCTTATACATAGTAGTTATTTAAAAATTCATATATCGCATTGATTTTCAAAATGAAAGGAATAATTAAAATTTAAAGTTTAGATAAACAGTGTTTTTATTTTAAAGGTAAAACCATGATAGAACTGGTGATCTTAGAAATCATCCTATCCAATGGCAATGTGATTAAATTAGAAACTGGGTAAGTTAGGATATGAAGTGACTTTCCTAAAATCACATTTTGAATTGGGATTGCACTTAATAGAAGCCTGACTATAGTAGCTTAACCAAAATAAGTCTGATTTTCCTCACAGGTGAAGAACTCCAGTGGTAGATCCCATACCTTGGGTGAGTGTTTAAAGAAGCCAGTAAGGACTCAGCCCTTTTGAGGGAATGTGTTCTCTCTCTGGGTCCGTGAGGGTGTGTAGTTTTAAGGGCAAGAATTTCCCAGTGCCATGCCTCCCTCCCATCTCTCTCCATCCGGGAGATTCAATGGTTTATGTTTGACTTTTGGGGTCGCGTGAAGAAACTAAGAGTCAATCACCCCAGCAGACTTTTAAAGGAACTCCTTTCATTGGCCAGAGGAACTTGGGAAGGTGGGAGTTTCTCCAGGATAAAAGTCCATGCTCCTTTACCTGCCCCGGATTTCCAACTTTCTGGAATCTCCTCCCACACGGTGGGAGCTCCCTCTGGGATTTCCCCTCTGCAATCCCGTTCCACACTCTTCGTGGAAGTCCTTCTCTTCTCTCCTTTCCTTCTCTTTTCTCTACCTAAATAAAATCACCTTTCTGCAACATTTTTTGGGTCCAATATTTTACTTTTGCAAGTATCGGGTGCAGCTGAAGCAGCCCCACCAGTTACTCTTTAAGAGGTTGGAGGCCAAGAACCCACAACATCCAAGAAGAAACCAGGTTACACTTCTGCCTTTCTATTCCATTATCCTCAGCATGTGACTTTTTCACCAATGCTTTTGTGATGGCTTCTTCTCTTTGACACATTATACTAACATTCCAGGCAACACAAAGTAAACAAAAGTAAATAAATAAAATGCACAAGAAACAAAACACTGAGTCTGACCCTTTCCAGTATAATTTGACTTAAATTGTGTTGTACAAAACTATGTGGTATTATCCTCAGACAAGAGAGAATAAAGTACTGTCACTGGGCATTTAACAAATAGAAGAATCTCCAAAAACGAGGGTTCTGCTGGTTACAGAAAGGAGAGAGTGGATATTGCCTATCTTAGTGTTTGTTGCATGTTTCTTAGACAAATATTTATTAAGCATCCCTTTGTCCTAGGCACAAATTATAAGATGTTGAAATAAACCAACATAGCTCCTAGTTCCTACCCTTATGAAATTTATGGTAATGAAAAAAATGTATGGTAAGCTAGTAACATACTCATATGATTGCAAATTTTGATATATGTTATATAAGAAGAAAAACAAATTCTATTATAAAGAATATGTGAGTGTGTATTGGTCTGTTCTTATGCTGCCATGAAGAAATACCTGAGACTGGGTAATTGTCAAAGAAAAGAGGTTTAATTGACTCACAATTTCACATGCTGGGAAGGCATCAAGAAACTTAAAATCATGGTGGAAGGCACCTCTTCACAGGATGGCAGGAGAGAGAATGAGTGCCAGCAGGGGAAATGCCAGGCCTGTTATAAAACCATTAGATCTCATGATACTCACTCATTATCAAGAGAACAGCATGGGGATACCACCCTCATGATTTAGTTACCTGAACCTGGTCCCATCTTTGACCTGTGGGGATTATAAGGATTACAATTCAAGTTGAGATTTGGATGGGGACACAGAGCCAAACCATATCGGAATGCTAGGGAAGATGTGACCAACTTTTAATGGTGTAATCAGGAAAAACTTTTTAAAAGAAATGACATTGCATCTCAGACTTGAAGGAGAAGTGTCAGCTTTGTGGAGGGAAGGAAGAGAGGCACAGGAGGTGGGAACAGAATGTGTGAAGACACCGCATCTAAGGGGAAAGATATATATAAGAAAATGAGCACAGGACAGTGTGTTTAGAAGACGACAAATGAGAGAGAAAAGCTGTGAGAGAAAGGAAGCCAAAATGTCCAGTTTCTGTTTGCCTTGATTCTCCTATCCTCTTTAAAATACCTAAATTGTGAAATATCCAATAGATGGAGAAAAAGTAATAAAGCAGAAATACAGAGTACCTGCTTTAGTTTCATAAAAAGGCCCTAAGATGCCTGTGGACTTAGGAAATCTGCAGAGATAAAAAGAATCATCTTACCACTACAAAGTAGAAAAGGTTTTCCCAATATTGAGAGGAAGAGAAAGCAAAAATTAGAAGAAGAGAGATCAGTAGTGTTCAGGATGGCAAAGCCATACTCATAGAGATCTCAAGAGGAACATCTAGTGTTGGCGGCGGAGGACACCCATGGCCTCTAGTTGGCCATGAGGTGAACCCCGTGACCCATACATGGAGCTGTGGAAGAAGTAAACCAGCACTTGTTGTCTGCCTAAGCTCCATCCGAGCACCTGGCAGGGCCTGTGCTCACTATCCTTATCCTTTTCGTCCAGCAGCTCTTCCCTTCTCTTTAGTAAATATTGCTCATTGATTACCCAGGAGCAATGGACGTCTATGCCCTCTAGCTCTGCTCTGCCTAAAAGGTACTGGTCTTTGTACTGAGATACAGCCACTAAAACATAACCTCTTTTCTTCTTCATGGTCCAGTGAGATAGAAGAATCATAAGCCAATGAAAAAATAAAGAATACAAATTATAAATTCTGTGACTGCAAAATACTTTCTTTAAAGCCTACCTTTATTCATTCAGTACATGATTATTTAGTGTTTGTTATGAATTAGGCCCTGAGCCAGCCATCCAGGAAGACACATCTTGGGCAGTTGTGTATGATTCATGGCATATCACCGAATTTCTTCACTTTTATCTTATTTTCTGTCAACTCTGAAAGCTGCTAGTATCTCTATTCCTTACTTTAAGCAGCTTCCTTAGCATTTAAAACTCAGTCCTTTTGATCCTGCTTCGATATATTGGCTCATAACAACTCTGCAAGTTACGCATTTTCTCTTTTGGTGTGGTCTGGTATCCCTGCCTTTTAATTCTGCTGTATCGCTGTCTGCAGGGCATGACAGTTTCTATTGGTTTGGGAAGACATTGTATAACACTACAGCTGATGTTTATACCATTCTGTGTAGTCGCAGACAGAGGATTTTGGCATAATGATCTCTTTAGTTACTTGTTATTCTTGTCACCACTTTATCAGCATCTGTCAGGCAGGGACACGTGCCGTCTCTGTTTTGTATGACACGACTGTCCTGGGTATCTAACGATGATACCACAATCCCCACAGGCAAGCACTTAACACTGATCATGATGCCGGGACTAAGACCTGCTCATCAACCTTTCATGAATTACAAACATTTCAAGTTGGAGTCACATTTTACTTTTAATATGTTTTCAGAATGCCTTGAGAACCTTCAGCGTGATAAAATCCTATCGGAGTTAGAGCTGCTTTTGTTGCTATTCTGGGCAATCAAATGCATTGAGTCACCCTTGAGTGACTGTGATAACCATGGCATTTCTAAAGAAAATGCTGAAGCTTTTTATAATGCTGGCTTAGGAGCTATTCACATCACAAATTCCATATATATACGTAGGTTTATATGTATATACATGTAAATGTATAGGTAAGATCAGATACCAAATCGTAATAGAGATTTTAAAAATGTCTGATTTTATAAAATTGCATTTGATATAAATATGTATTCATATTTATATATAAGATTTCAAATTTATGTAAATAGCATTCTTTTCAAAATGAAATCTTATAAAATCAGACATATTTTTAAAATCTCCATTTATTACCATTTGATATCTAATCTGACCTATACATTTGAAACACCAAACATATTTGATAGTTTATTTCTTTGAAATTTTAGTTATTTCCAAAATAGTATTTTGTAATTGTAGTTGTGTTTGGCCTAAGGGAAATCCAGAGATTAGCCATATGGTCTATTTAATTGGTCCCTTGGGTTTTACTCTTCAGAATGTGCATTAATACAAAAACAGGCAAAACACAAGAAGAGCAGGAGGCATCAGGAGATAGCTGAAAATGTACTGCTCAGAGTCAGAGAGTTCAATTTTCAGTCCTATACTTAGTAAGCATATATATACGTGTGTGTATATATGTGTGTGTATATATATGTATATATATACACACACATATATAATTTCTTATTATTTTTAATAAAGGCAAAGGATGATTCCCTCTCCCTGCCTTCATTATGATAATTTTTTTCTAAGCAAAGACAACAAAACATGTATGTGAGAATATACCTAACAAAATATTATGAACATGGGAGAAATCACTATTATTGTTGTTATTTGCTAAAAATTGTTAAACACACTTAAGCAAATAATCCAACTATGGATAACATCTAAATTTCACTTATTTTTAATGCACCAAAAAATTTGAGAAAAATTATTTATCCATATATCCATATATCCATACATTGAATGAGATATAAGATAATGCTAAATCTGAAACTCATTTTTTGTGGTGTAATTTTATTCCTACGCTACAGCAATTCACCAATTAACTCTCCCTGTCCTTGTACACAGAATCCAATTTAGCTTGAGTGGCCAGGTCTTGGCCTCAAGAGATAGAATGGATCCACACTAATTATGGCTATCTAGTTTCACCTGTAGTGGTGATATGGTTAAGGACTAGACATATGACACAGCCCTGGGAAAGGGACGAGAGAGAGAGAGAGAGAGAGAGAGAGAGAGAGAGAGAGAGGTTGACTCCTGGGGTCTTTCTATTTATTTATGCTTAATTTAGCAGAAACAGGGTCTTGCTCCATCACCCAGGCTGGGGCACACTGGCACAATCATAGCTCACTGCAGCCCAAACAATCCTCCTATCCTGGGTTCCTGGGGGCATCAATATGCCAACAAGTCAACTCTTTGACTTGTAGTCACTCAATAGCTTGTTACGTTACAAAGCGTGGCCTTGACATTTAGGTCAATGTTAGCTGGATTTTTTGTTTCTTACAACTGAAGGCATCTGAAATCAGTGTTGTTCTGATCCTACACTCTCTGGCTCCCTTAGGCTTGTAAATACTCAATGGTCACCTATAAGACCTGGTAGTGTGTTTTTTTTCTCTCTGGAACAGTGGTTGAAAACTTTTCGAATTATTGCTGCCTTGATAGCCTGGATTCTTGACTGACTCTGATAAGCAAAACATTATCATCTAGCATGAATAGAATGTAAGTCTTTGTTACTGCAAACCACATGTATTTTGGACTTTGTTATTGCAGTATAATCTAGCTTGACTTGATTAATATGGGACCCTCCCACAAAAATGTTGAAATTTTGCCCCTTGTCCCTCCGAATGTTACGTTATCTGACAATAGGGTAACTGAAGGTTAATCAGTCATAATTCAAGAATATGAAGTCATACTGGAGTAGAATGGGTCCCTAATGCAATATGATTGGTGTTCTTATAAGAAAAGGGAAATTTGGAGACAGACACACAAGGAGAATGCCATGTGATGACAGGTATATTGAACTGTTGCAAATGCAAACCAAACAACACCAAGGATGGCCAAAATACTCTACAGAAGCTAGCAGGAGGCAAGGTTTCAGAGACAGCATGACCCTGCTGATACTTAATTTGGTACTTCTATCTCCAGAAGTGTAAGGCAATAATTTTTTGTTGTTTTAAGTAACCTGGTGTACAGTATGTTGTTATGCCAGCCTTAGTGTAACATAATCAGATAAAGCAGGGCTGTTTTTATTGTTATTGTGTTATTTTGTTTTCACTCTTTGTAATCATGATATTAATGTCCTGTAGAAAAGGCATAATGGTCATGGCCATTCCCACCTAGTAATTCTTTCAATAGGACTTAGGAAATGTACTAACATAGAAAATTCTTAAAGCCATTTTTTACAGAGTAATGACCGATTGGGGGTTCACATAATAGTTTTATGTAATCTGGGTGACCAAATGATATCCATCTCTCTCTCTCTCTCTCTCTCTCTCCCCCTCCTCTGTATATATGTATGAATGCATATGTATGTCTCTACACACATAGTTATATAAAACTACATAGACATATATAGTTACATAGTTATTTTTAGAGTCATTCATATGAAAGTGGTCAAAGAAGTAGTTCAGGTTAGAAATCTTCTCTCAGCCTGGGCTTCCCAGAAGCAAAACAGTCCAGGTTTCCTCAGCAACACATCCTAAGCATTGGCAGCAGCTCTGTCCCACGCAGTGTTTGTCCTAGGACAGATTTCTTGCCTCTTTGAACTATTGTTATTAACACCCTACACGCTTGTCTCTATGGGCACTGAATGTATCTCTGATATTCAACATCTGGACCTCATCCTAGTTTATGCTGACCTAATCACACTCTTCTCTGAGGATCTTCCTTAACTCTTAACTCTGCTTCATGCTTACTTCGGATTGCTCCCTTTTTCTTGGATTTACTTGAGAGTAAAAGTAATTCATCCATTTTGCCATTACCCTGTACTTCTATGAAAATCATGATGTATTCCTCAGGCTTTCCACCAGGGAAAGGGAATTCTAGAATCAAGAAAACAATGTATTTGTTTTTATTTTTATAATTTTAGATTCAGAGGGTATATGTACATGTCTGTTACACGGGTATATATTAATAATGGTGGATATTAAACTTCTAGTGTACTCATCACTCTGATTTTTTTTTTTTTTTTTCTTTTTAGATCGTCTGACTCTAACCCAGGTTGGAGGGCAGGGGAGTGATCATGGCTTACTGCAGTCTTGACTTCCTGGGCTCAAGGATCCTTTCACCTTAGCCTTCTGAGTAGCGGGGACTAGAGGTGCCTGCCGCCATGCCCAGCTAATTTCTAAATTTTTTGTAGAGACAGGGTCCCACTATGCTGCCCAAGTTGGTCTCAAACTTCTGGACTTAAGAAATCCTCTCACCTTTGCCTACCAAACTGTTTGGATTATAGGCGTTAGCCACTGCACCCAGATCACCCAAATATTAAACATTGTACCCAATAGTTAAATCTTCAACCCTCACCCTGTTCCCACCCTCCCTACTTACGGAGTCCCTAGTGTCTATTATTTCCATCTTTATGTCTGTATATACCTATTATTTAACTTCCCCTTACAAGTGAGAACATGCAATATTTGGTTTTCTGTTTCTGAGTTAGTTCATTTAGAATAATAGCCCAGTTTCATCCATGTTGCTGCAAAGGACATAATTTTATTCTTTTTGCATAGGGAATAAAGTTTATTTTTGTTTTTAATTCTTAGAGCTACATCCTAAAAGACTCATTAATAGTTTATAACTAGTTGGATTTTCTTTCAGCAAAAATAAAATAAGAAATAATAATAAACAAGTAACAAACTAGTTAATGTTCAGATATTTGTGTTCATATAACAAAGTTTTCAATATTATATTTAATAGTTACTATTTTACAGTATTTTCACACAAGACCAAGCCCTACCTAATTGGTTCTTTTTATATGCCAATGAGAAAATTCAGATTTTAAGTGTATAAACCATAATTATTTTTAAATGTCACTTTTATTTTCTACAAATGAATATGAGATAATAATTAGATGTTACTACACAAGATTTTGTGATTTATGTTTGGCAGCTTTCTTTGTTGCCAATATTTAGGAAGCAAAGGCTTCTTCCTGCATTCAGTTCATTGTGATGCATCTAGAACCACAGTCTGTGGATGTGGCCTTTCTCTTCCCAGGACTGAGGTTTCTTGACCCTTCTTTTATATTCTGATGAACAGGAGTGCTATTCAGTTACATCTTCACTGATTTGAGACCCTGAGAAATGTGGCCTCTATTGAAGACTAAAAATAATTTTTAAATAGAGAATGTTTGTAATTTATCTAGACAGAAATCAAAATGTTAGAACTTGGCAGAACCTTACATGTTTCTACTTTCTTTATTAGTTTTAATTTAGATAAATTACTTTAGTGACATTTTATAAAACTTCTACTTTCTAGATGAAGGAAAGATGTTACTTGGCAAGTGACTGAGATGCCTATGACTTGAATAGAAGATTTCCTAGGGGTTTCCTAGCACAGGAGTAGCTTAAGATATTGAAGAAGTTTGCCCAGAGAAGAAATGATTTCTCTATTGGTTAATATTTTGCAGGTTATGTATAAGAAAGACTTGATTTTTTTTTCTGCATAGCACCAATAAGACAGGATGAAGAAAAGAGGGAAATAGTTACCCAAATTATGTGATTTCTATGAAATACAATAGCATCCTTTTGAAATACTATACTTCCTTATTATGTGACATGTTCAGATCAAAAGTGAAAGACCATATTTTAGATAATATGAAGATGTTCTTCTTTCATTGGATGGGATATTGGACTAGAAAGCTACTAAAAGGCCACTGAATGTTCTGTCATTCTCCAAAAAAGACTTGGCTAAACTATTTAAATTGATAAAGTAATTGCTGTATGTGAACTCTGCTGGTGGAATGGGCTTGAAGAGCGCATGTGTGGTCTGAGGGAAAGAGCACAGATTTTAGAATCAAATCCACCATGCCCTGGGCAACTTTCTATAGGTTTCACATGATGTAAGGATTTCAACATCAATAAAACTAATAATGCCCACCTTTCAACGTTTGATAGTTGAAAAAATTGCAGCTATTAATTATAAATTAATTACATGGTAATATAATGAAATCATCTTCTCAAATAAACAAATGTCATTAAATGACAAAAAATAAATCAATTGGCAATAGCTTCATGAACTTGCTGATTACATGAGTGTACTCTTTTTTAAAAAATTTAACATTATTTATGTTTTAAACTTTCATTTTAGATTCAGGAGTACATGTGCAGGTTTGTTATATAGACAAACTCAAGTCACTAGGGTTTGCTGTTAATGGCATTGTGACATCCACAACTCCCCTGCCCTATTTAGGCATAGGAGCTCTATTGAAGTGGAAGAAAATGTCTTTGCTTTGTGCGTTGTGTTTATCTTTGGCATTGCTCTTTCTGTTCTCTTGTAACAACCAGTTACCTAGGAGCCATTTCAAAATAAAGCCAGACTTTAAAAGTCATTAAGTAAATCATTTACAGATTCTTTCAAATGGCACATAGGTGCATACAAATAACCCTACTCACAAACTCCAAATTTTCCCAAGTTGAAACTATCATTTTAACCTTGCATTATTGCCAAAGGTGAATGAATCAAAGAACTAATATCATTCTGGTTAATACCCATGGAATGTCAACTAAGGAACACAAACTCTGCCCAGTTATGTCCCCTCGTTCAATTTGCCTGTTTAAAAAAACTCATCTCTCTTTCTGTATAACTCTGCAATACTTTTCTGTTGGCATCCTTTGAAGTTTTGCTTTGACTTTGTAAGAAACAGTTTCGACCCAGGATGGGCAACATTCTTACCCTTAAATTTGGCATCCTAAATGTCATCTCTGACCCTGATCAATCTGTCTTAGGAATCTGGTTCTGATTCATGCTACTGTCTTTTTACAGGCAGCAGAGCTGGGATAGAACTGATGCTTCCTCAAAATGGAGGATTAAGACTATTTGGTGGTTAGGGGAATTGGTAATAGTCCTACAGTGTTACGGGTAGGGATTTGCATATATTTGAGTTTGAAAAGAAAATAAATGACTGGATTTCGAACATCTGAATTCTTGATCTGATTTCAATGGCTGAATCAGGTTAAAAGCAGAAACAAAGAAAACACATTTTAGGAAAGATCATGCAATATTGTTCTAATAGAAAAATTTAACAGAAGAATTATTCTAATTATTTTGGAAAAATTTTTTACAGCAGATAACCTTTTAAGAATCCTAGGAATAGATGAGGGAGAGTAAATACCTTGAAGTGGCAATACTTCGAAGTGGCAATACTTCTATTTCTGACTTCC
Source organism: Sapajus apella (assembly GCF_009761245.1). Taxonomy (NCBI): domain Eukaryota; kingdom Metazoa; phylum Chordata; class Mammalia; order Primates; family Cebidae; genus Sapajus; species Sapajus apella. The sequence continues at coordinate 9,116,728 of NW_022436992.1, read as the reverse complement.
AGAGAATCAATAATGTCTGCCTAAATATGATAGTGAATAATGTTTTTCTGAATATGAATATCAGCCTTTAAATACCTACATTGTCAAAAGCAAATCACCTCCTCCCCAATTCCAGCAGTAAATATGAAAATTGAAATAGCTATAAATATATTGATATAGCGCTATGGTTCATATATAATGCAACCTAGCAGCACAGCAAATGCATCTCCAGAAAAGAATCCCATTTCTACTAAAAACTAATTACCTTAGATACAAAATTCAATATCCTTTCTAAATGCATACATTTGCACATGAGAAGAGCGGTTGTCATTGCATTTTGAGCTTCCATGCAAGCCTAATTTAACTCTAAAACTGGACACATATTCTTTTAAAATTAAGTGGTTTCTAGAATGTCTTATTGAGCAAGAATTTTGCATGGGATTTTGTCCGTAGTTAAATGCAGCTCTGAAAACTGCTTAAGGAGTAAGCCTCCTTTACAAAGCCCAGGCCTTTGTGCGTGTCTGTCCCTAATTTACTAATCCATACATATTTTATGCTTAATATAGAAAAAAGCATATGGCAGATAGTATTCTAAAATACTAAAAACATGTCGATATATGCCCAAAGAAAAAGTCCAGATAAATTTACTCTGTGTATTACTATATATGCATATATTTTAAAGTCCCAAAGTCCTATCTGCACATCACAATCTTATGAGATATCCAAACCTATAAGGACCTCTTTCAAATAAATACTGAGTCTTATCTTATTAGTTATCTCTTAGGCCCACACTTTATTTACATGGCGTCTAAGAACTTGCTTCTATCCTAATACAAAGGGACAAAGAAAGATGAAGCTAAGGAAGACTGGAAATAAGAAATGATATTTTCTTGTCATTATATAAAGTAGAAGCTAAGCAATTCACTCTGTAGATACTTTCTCTGGGACCCACCTAAATTTCTGCCTAGCTCTCTTAGGTTTGCGGTCCACCCCAGAAACAAGGAGGCCCCAGACAGGTCTTTTAACCACCAATGATTGGGGAACATAAGCCTTCAAGGTTGGAGAATCCCACAGGTGTATGTTCATGTACCAAGGGAATGAAACAACTTTTGCCTCTTTGTAAAAGTCAGACCTTCACCAGTGAGTACAATGTTAGAATTTATTTTTGCAAGGGTTGGAAAGAAACAAAAAACAAAGCAAAACTGTATGCTTTCTCTAAAGGCCAACAGAAATCAGGTTCCACCAGCTGCGTTAGAAAATTCTCCAACTGTCTCTACAATGTGAAATCCTTGAACGAGGACTGGGGGAATTCGGAAAGTCAAATGTCTCTTTCAGAGCATTAATTAGGATAATATGCTAAACGAAAATCAACTTATAATCAACTTAGGAACAAAAGTAGTTTTGTTTTCTTTAAGTAAGCCTTTAAAACAGCATTTTGTCTTGAGGAAGTTATATAATCACGCCCACATATGTCAAACAATAAAGAAAGAAATTGCCCTTGGTAATCATTATTTGAGTCTCAGGATATTTCATAGTTGTAAGTTGCCAGCACAGCATGTACTTTATTAAAAATTTAATATTGTTAAAGACAATATTAAATTAAAAACCAGGGGAAACTGTCAAGCCATGTTGTGGTCCTCTTTCTTACAATTTCTCTCAGTGCCAAAGTGTTAGAAGATGATAATACCAAGAATTTCTTCATCTGTAAGTGGTATTTCAGAGGCACTAAAATCAGGTACCATGTTTCAAAGTCATTTGTCAACTAGTTGTTTTGCCAATTCCCTTTGGCAGGTTTAAGAAAATGGATATGTTTCAAATATAACTGGCTTCATATCATGGGCGAAATCTGAAGCTTGAAGTCAGGGCATCAATATTTGGTTCTACCGCTTTTACTTAAATCTGTGTAAGATTGACCAAGTCGGCCGGGCGCGGTGGCTCAAGCCTGTAATCCCAGCACTGTGGGAGGCCGAGGCAGGTGGATCACGAGGTCAAGAGATCGAGACCATCCTGGTCAACATGGTGAAACCCCGTCTCTACTAAAAATACAAAAAATTAACTGGGCATGGTGGCGTGTGCCTGTA